>NW_015165875.1:186889-192350 GCF_001447785.1 Gekko japonicus | reverse complement strand
TCCCTTGCTCGAAAGCCAGTCGAGTCTGACTCTAGGGTTGCGGTGCTCATCTCCGTTTCAAAGCCGAAGAGCCAGCGCTGTCCGAAGACGTTTCCGTGGTCATGTGGCCGGCATGAGTAAACACCAAGGTGCACGGAACGCTGTTACTTTCCCACCGAAGTGGTACCTACTTATCTACTTGCAATTTCTTGCTTTCGAACTGCTAGGTTGGCAGGAGCTGGAAGTAGAGACGGGAGCTCACTCCATCATGCGGCACACTCGGGTCTCGAACTGCTGAACGACCGACCTTCCACAGCCCGCAGTTCAGCGTCTTAACCACTCGAGCCACCCCCCTCCCCCTGTAGGCTCTGCTTGAAGGGCTCATGGAGTCCCAACCGCTGTAGTCCCCGATGGCCAAGTCAGGGTGTGTTTTGGGGGGGTGGGGTGGGGGAGGGCGAAATACAAATTGTCCTGACTGTTTATTTGCAGGTGCTCATTTGCACAAATGAATGCAAACTGGAAGTTGTTCAGAGACCCAGAAGTACCTATGGCACAGGCCACCAGAGCTGGCATCCAGGCTTGCCAAGGAGGCTGCAATTATGCCTCCTGTTGCCAGGTCTTCCTGGGTGTGTGTGTGTGTGTGTTTGTTGTGTTGTTGTTTTTTGCCAGCTCCAGGCTGGGAAACCTGGACATTTGAGGGCGGAGCCTGGGGAGGACAGGGACCCCAGTGGGGCACAATGCCACAGTGCCCCACCACCCTCCAGAGCAGTCATTTTCTCCAGCCTGGGGAACTCATTTCTGTAGTCTGGAGATTAGTTGTAATTCGGGGGGTACCCAGGTCCCACCTGGAGGCTGGCATCCCCATTAAGCCCACATTCCTTATAGCAGTGGTGGCGAACCTATGGCACGGGTGCCAGAGGTGGCACTCAGAGCCCTCTCTGCGGGCACACGTGCCATCGCCCCAGCCAGGCCCAGACCGTCATTAAAGTGTCGAATTCTCTGCCAAATAATGTTAAGTAAATGAAAGCATTTGGGATTGCTTTCCTTACTTTGTTTGGATCATCTTAAGTTGATGTATGAGTTACTTTTTTCTAAAGTAAAACCTGAGTATTCGGGTTAAATTGCCGTGTTGGCACTTTGCGATCAATAAGTGGGTTTTGGGTCACAGTTTGGGTACTCGGTCTCTAAAAGGTTCGCCATCACTGCCTTATAGTGTGACTCACTCTCTAAGTAAGATTGGGGGGGGGGGTCAGCCTGAAAGGCAGTAGTAATCCTAAGGATGCCTGATGGTGCACCTTTCAGTAGGAGGAGGAGGGAGGAGGAGATTGGATTTATACCCCGCCCTTCACTACCCAAAGGTGTCTCAGAGCGGCTTACAAACTCCTTTCCCTTCCCCTCCCCACAACAGACACCCTGTGAGGTGGGTGGGGCTGAGAGAGCTCTGGCAGAAACTGCTGTTTTTTCAAGAACAGCTCTTATCAGAACTACGGCTTGCCCAAGGTCATCCAGCCAAGTGCAAGTGGAGGAGTGGGGAATCAAACCCGGTTCTCCCAGATTAGAGTCCGCACACTCAACCACGACACCAAACTGGCTCCACTACACCAAACAGCACATACGTCTGAATAAAGCTGCAGATCCACAGAAGCTCCTAGCTCAGAACAAGTCTTCCTTGTTGGACCTCAGCTGTTTGTGAGACCTCTTAAGAGAAGATAATAGGTTTTTCATTGGGACCCACCCCAGGTAGAGAGCCAACCTTTGAGTTCTACAGAACTCTTCCTCAGGCTGGATGCTCAGAGCCAAAAAAAGGCGTGAAGGTGAGGGTGGAAAAAACAAATGATTCAGGGAAATGGGGTTTGTTGCCTTTTTGAAATGGAGAACAGGAGGTGTTGCAGACTTAATTGGATGATGGTACTGCAGAACGCAAAACAAAATTCAAGAGGCACCAGAATCTTCTGGAGTAAAGAAACAAAAATTCACCAGACTCTTTTTGGGAAAAGCCCAGTGGTTGTTCATGGATTTCTGATAAAACCTCCTTCCTATATTCCACACACGCTTTGGTTAAAGGAGGGATCCTGGATCTGCAAAACTTGAAGCTGCTATTTTAAAAAATCTATATCTTCAGTAGCCCTCCTGTCATCTGTTTGCTACCTCACCCTGATTTATAGCATGCTTAACTCCTGAAATGCATATGTATTCATTCAATAATTTAATTATTTCTTTTTTGTCTTTTAACAGCTCCTCTTCGGTTGATCCAGAAAAAAATTCTGTCCTCAGTTAATTGAGAGCGAAGGAGTGCTGTGCAACATGACCTTAGTGGGTGTGTCACGTGTGGTCCCCAGTGGGAAAATCTACCGCCAGATCTTTGATGATGAGGTAGAGAAGTAGCAGATGCTAAAAGAGCCGATTCAGAAAGAGGCTCTTGCATAGTCATAGGGTCAATCTGTGTGACACCTCTTTTCTTGGCAGAGATTTCAGGGCCTTTTATCATTTGCTTGGCTGCTGGAAGAGAGTCAGCAAACACAGCTTCCTTCCTTCTTTCCTTCATTCCCAGCAGTCTAATGCAAGGAAAAGCGGGTGATACTTTTCTTGAGAAACAGAGACAATACTAGGAAACACAATACTTTTTCTGTCTTGGAAGGGTGCTAAAGCATAGGTGCAAGCTCGTGGGATAGGGTGGGGTATAAATTAAATAAATAAATAATAATAAAAGAGAAAATGGAAGGACCTTGCTACCACTCGGTCTCTGTTTCTCGCGTTTAAAATGGGGCTGTTAGTGGCCCATCTCATAAGAACGTAAGAGAAGCCAGTGTTGGATCAGGCCAGTGGCCCATCCAGTCCAACACTCTGTCACACAGTGGCCAAAAATACCAGGTGCCATCAGGAGGTCCAGCAGTGGGGCCAGGACACCAGAAGCCCTCCCACTGTTGCCCCCACCCCCAAGCACCAAGAAGACAGAGCATCACTTGCCCCAGACCAAGAGTTCCTATCTATACCTTAAGAACACAAGAGATGCCAATGTCGGATCAGGCCAAAGGCCCCTCCAGTCCAACACTCTGTCACACAGTGGCCAAAAATACCAGGTCCCCTCAGGAGGTCCAGCAGTGGGGCCAGGGCACCAGAAGCCCTCCCACTGTTGCCCCCCCCCCAAGCACCAAGAATACAGTGCATCACTTGCCCCAGACTGAGAGTTCCTATCTATACCTTGTGGCTCATAGCCACTGAGGCTTCTTATGCAAGCAGACCACATTAAGGTCTCTAAAGCATTTGGTAAATTAAAGGTGCTTTATAATGCACAATGAAATTGGCATGTTTTACTGCTCCTGTTCTTTCAGTGCCGAGATTAAGCAGGTGAAACATTTCCTGGAGAAGAGAGGTAGTAATAGGAAACCTTCATTTCTTTAATATCTGAACATCATACCGCTTTTAAAGGTACAGGACCATGGCTAGTAACAAAAGTTGGCAAACCTAATACATTTTAATTTTCAAAGGATTATCTTCTGTCTAGAAGGGTATACTGCAACTTCTCCCCCCACTATCATTTGCCCGGGTGTGTGTGTGTGTGGAGTGAAGACAAGGGCTGTCTCTTTGCTTCTCTTTTTTGCCTTCCAAGGTTAATAAGAGCACTGGAGACGGGGAGTGTCAGTTTGACTGGTGGAACTGCTTGGGCAGAACCCCTTGCCCACGTGCCACGCCCACAGTCGCATTCTCCCCTGTGGCTTCTAGTCTCCTCTTTTTAAATGCTTAAAATGTTAAGATTCTGTTCATGAATCTTCCAGCAGTTTATCTCTTCAAGGTGCTTAACTTGGCTGGGCTCGTGCTCTGTTTTTGTAGCAAGCATAAGTGTTGGGGAAAGCAGGAGTGCAGGATTCCAACCCCACCCGGCTCTATAAGGGAGGGGAATGAAACTGGCAGCAGGACCCCGTAGTTTTAGAGAGTGACAAGAAGAAGAAGAGATTGGATTTATACCCCCTGCCCTTCACTACCCAAAGGAGTCTCAGAGCGGCTTACAAACTCCTTCCCCTTCCCCTCCCCACAACAGACACCCTGTGAGGTAGGTGGGGCTGAGACAGCTCTTGACAGAAACTGCTCTTTTCCAAGAACAGCTCTTATCAGAGCTATGGCTTGCCCAAGGCCATCCAGCCAGGTGCAAGTGGAGGAGTGGGGAATCAAACCCGGTCCTCCCAGATTAGAGTCCGCGCACTTAACCACGACACCAAACCGGGAACTGTTCCAAAGTAGCTCTTATTTATTGAAGTACAAATCCAGAAGTACAAAATATTCAAGCAAACAGCAATTTCAGTATTCATCATATTAGAAGATATAAAAAGCCAATACTTTTAAACAAAGAGTGCACTTATATTTTATTTAGGAATATGCATTCTGGCCATCGGTCAGGACCTAACAATGGAGGTGTCGGCAGAGAGCCCTGAACAGTGGCAGACACTGACATTATATAGAAGAGAAATCCAGAGTAGCTGTCAATTAAGAAATTACAAAACCCAAATCTTTCCCCTCGCTGACTAGAGGAACTCTCCTCAGAGTTAACTTGTGATCTTCTAGGTTAGAAACACCCAGCGCCCTCCCTGTGTCAAGACAGGATTCTGGAGCCACACATCCTGATATCTCAATTGTTTTGACTTCCAGGCTGAACTCAGAAAAGTAAACGGCTCTTTTAGAATAGAGCGCATTTTCAGAAGAGACGGCACCGTCACGCCCGAGAGGCATATAACAATAGAGGCATATAACAGTAGCTAATCCTCACGCAAATCCTTATGGGAGAGAGAACCAAACAGAGTGGCGTAAGCTAATTCAGGCTGCTTTACAGAAATGCCCAGTCTTGCTTATAATTCTGCCACAATAAGTGCACCCTCTTTCCCACTAAGAACATTTCTATCATTTCTGTTTTGGCTTTGGCAAGATAAACCTTGTCCGTACCCTCGGGGAGGCAAGAAGCAAACTAGCCCAGCACAAGCTGCCGCAGAATCCAGGGAAGATCCCCTTGGTGAGGCATGTGGAGAGATACGCCAGCAATGGGTTTCTATCAGACCGTCAGCAGATGTGGGTCGATGGAATGCCCAACGACGACTTCACTGAAAACCCCGTGTTGTACAAGTAAGGAGCGACAAGCGTAGGTAACTTTGCAGCGTGGGTCTGGGCACCACCAGTTTTCCCTATTGTATGCTTGTAAATTATACGAAACATACACTCAAATATGCAAGGGAAACTGAACTCAGTAACACTGTAAGCTAGTGTGAAGTGTCTGGAGTACTGCAGTGAAAGAATCAAGAAAATATCTTGTTGAGTACATGAGAAACTGCAAGTTAAAACACTTGTGACAGTAGTTGGCAACTGCAGAGTTCAGGGAGTGTAGGACTACCTTTGATGACGTCACGACCTGGTGTTCATAATTTCCATCTATAGGGGGGGGGGGTCTGGGCCGGGGGGGGGTGTTTCTCTGCATGGGGCTCTCTGTCCTAAACAC
>NW_015165875.1:177833-186503 GCF_001447785.1 Gekko japonicus | reverse complement strand
AGATGGTGAGTCCAAGTATTCAAGGCATTATGGAGGGTTGCTTGGAGTATTGACCAGACTTAGCCAAAATACCCCAAGAATCCACACAGGTTACTGAGAACGCAGGTTCTTATAGAAAAGGGGGGTCACGAGGGGCTCCGGCCGGGTAGCCACTCACAAACCCATCAAAGTGATGTCATAGCTACTGGTAACCAGGGTAACAAAGGATATCCCATAATACTTGTTGTTCAGTTCTGGGGAATCGAAAGTTATTTCTAGAAGATAACCCGACTCCCTCCTCCCATCACAGGTGCAAACAGTTGGAATGTTGCTAATGTATTAATGACCACCAAGGCCACACTGCTAAGGGTTTGCAGCTGGTACTGCCATGGGAGTGAAAGTCATAATTCTCCCGTTATCAGGGTCATACAGGTCTTAAAGGGAACTAAGAGGCACCAAGAGACTAGCAGGCGCCTCTGAGACTCTTAAGATTTACACCAGCATATCTTTGATAGCACATTCCAGGCCTTCACAGACCCAGAATCCTCTTTGACAAAGTTTGGTCAAGTGAACTGCAAGCAGACAAAAGAAATGGAGGCTATTTTGCATTACAGGGGGGGACAGGTCGAGGAAAGTTCAAGGAACGCTGAGGAAACCAGGATCCAAAGAAAGAGGGGCTTCCTGGCCATCAAATGGCTCATTAAATCTGAAGCTGCACGGCATGCGCAGTCCTTATTTGTGGCTTTCCCCAAGACATCTATTTCTGTCGGAAACAGATATTGATGAACATTTGGTCTGATCCAGCAAAGCCATTCTCATGTTTTCGCTGGGAGCCCTGTGCTACATTTTAATGCTTCCCCTTCTGTTTCAGAGAGGCCATGACGCTGACGTTTCAAAAGACGCACGAAAATGAGGACATGGCTGCTGCCCGAGAAGTCCGAAACCTTGCGGAAGTCATTAGTAAATGCTATACATTTAATTGTGAACTGTATTCTTAATATATTCGTGATATCTGTACAGTCTCAATTAGATGAAGGATACGTAAGATTAGGTCTTTGAAAGTAGAAGCCTCAAATTGCTAACTGCTCCCGCTGGAGAACTGGAAGCCTTGAACTGGTTTCCAGTCTGGCATCCCTCAGAAGCATTTTCTATGCGAATGCGAGGCACGGTGGGCAAACTTCAGAGGACGGTGGAAGACAGGAGGGCCTGGCAGGATCTGGTCCATGGGGTCGCAAAGAGTCGGACTCAACTGTGCGACTGAACAACAACAATGCCCAGAATTAAACTTTGTTGGTCTTAAAGGTGCCCAGTCTGGACTCACACTTTATCCTGTTGCTTCAGACCAACACGGCCGCCCGCCTGAATCAGTCTAAAAAGGGCTGTATACAAAAGGTGTTTTATTAGTGTACATAACTGTAACTTGTATGTGAATGTTTCTTGATGTTGCATGGTTGAAAAAACCTAGTCTTCCTTTCGGGTATAAATGGTGTACCCCTTAATCTCCTCCACCGACTGCATTCAGAAACCACCAAGCTGTTTGCTTCAGCCCTCGCTCAGGCAAGGAGAGTATCCAGTCGCTGCAAGCCATCCAGCCATTAAGTGGATGACCAGATGGCAAGCAGCAGAAAAGTGCTTCTACAGCAAGGATATTTGCTTCCAAAAGACATTGCCACACCCGTTAGACATTTCCTTTATGTGCATCCTGTCTAACCTCTTCAGCTCTCCATGCAGTCAGAATCATTTTTGTCTTTCTCAGTTCCGGAGAAGAAAAACAGCGACATCATCCAGCGAATCTCGGAGGCCAGGAGACGCCGTCATGAGGATGCGGTGGCAACGCTGAGACGGGAGTTGGCAAGCATTGGGAGGGTGAGCCTCCCTCCTCTGCACTCACCCCTGTGGTGTGCTGTTTCGTAGGACGTAAAGTCAGGCAGGTCTCGTCCACCGCATGCTTTCTTCCATGGCAGGAAAGGGAGCTGAGCATTCTGGAGCCCGGGAGATTGTTTTTGACCAGGTTAGCTGGGTGTGATGAAAACATCGAGTGCCTTCTCCAAAGAATTGAAAACGACTTCGACCTCAAGACGTACAGCATGCAGGTAAGGCCGTGCATCACAGTGTCCTCTGCACACTGGCTAAAAGGGTGGACAGATTGGCCAAACTATCGGGGTGCTTGGCTGTATTGTTTTTGAAGGCTGGATTCAAATCTTCCCCCACTTCGTCTTAGGTACAGTGGAGGTTTGGGGCGGGCTTTGCGCCTTTATGCTGTACCGTAGCCACCTTTTGATACAGTGTGATCCACATGTGTCACCTGTGTCCGGCTTGTAATTTTACTAGCAGGGGACTCGCAAGGACTTGGGGGTGTACCTCATTTCCCTCTGTGTTCCCCTCCCCATGCTGTTTCCTCTCTCGGCTTTCCCTGCTTTTTTCTTCCTTTGTACCCAACCATTCACCAACCTATCTTTTATCTGCCCTCCCAGCTTTATTTCCTTTCTTCCTGTATACCCCATCTTTCTGCCCAGTGGGACCCAAAGCACTTTACATTTTCCCAATCTCATTCATTTTATTGTCAGAACTTCCCTGTGAGGTCGATGAGGCTTAGAGAGAGAGAGTTCCTACGGGAGTGGGGCCACACCTTCCCATCGGATGAGCATCGTGTGGATTACGTGGGGTCTCGGCTGCGCGATTGGGCAGCAGAAGGGTTCGTAGGACTCTACAGTGTAGGGGGCCCAGAGCTCCAGGATGTGGATGCCTTTATGCAAGCCCTACGCTGGCAGTACGAGGATCCCTTAGAGTTGGAGCGGGCGAGGACCTGACTCGGGCTTAAGGCAAGGGGTCAGGTCCGTCAGAGAGTTCTCGGATGAGTTCAAGACCTATGTGGCTAAACTCCAAGGGTGGCCTGAAGAAGTGCTGATGGAGTTTTATTGGGCAGGCCTGAATGCCACTATCCTAGACAAGGCTCTGTCTCAAGACAACCCACTGACCCTTAACGGCTGGATCTAGGTGGCCTGTGAGGCGGAGAGCCTGAAGATGTACCACCCCAAGCCGGATCTGAAGGTGCCAGGAAGCGAGAGGGAGCAAAGAATGTGACGAGGCCTGTGTCTGAGGTGTGGAGCTCCTGGCCACTTTGCAGAGAATTGCCCTCGTGAGAAGAGCCCCGGGAAAGGGAAGCTGTATTCCATGAGCCCAGCTGAGGAGGAGGAGTTATGGAAATTCATTGACAAGAATTTGGCTAGGGGGTTCATCCGGCCGGCGGCTTTGACCTTTGCTGCCCTGGTGCTTTTCAGGAAGAAAAAGGATGGGGACTTAAGGTTATGTACAGACTATAGGGGTTTGAATGCAGTGTCCATGTCAAATGCTTACCCCCCTCTCGCTGATCAAAGACTTACTGGCAGAGGCAGCCCAGGGGCGGATTTTTACTGAATGGGACTTGAGAGATGCTTACTTCCGAGTGCACATCTGAGAGGGGGACTGCCTTTAACACCACGCTTGGGCCGTTTGACTACCTGGTGATGCCGTTTGGACTGGCTGGGGCCCCGGGGGTGCTCATGAACTTGATTAACGAGGTGCTGCATAAATACCTGCTCAAGGGGGTCCTGGTTTTTCTGGATGATATCTTGATCTGTTCTAAAGAGAAGGAGTCACGCGTGCAGCTGCTCAGAGACGTGCCGAGTGCCCTCTATGAGAGCCGCCTCTTTGCCAAGCTGTCTAAGTGCAAGTTCCGTAAAGAGGAACTGGACTTCCTGGGCTACCGGATCTCGGGTAGGGGTCTGCACATGGATCCCCATAAAGTCCAAGACGTGCTGGGGTGGGCTTTGCCCCTCATGGACTTGTTGGAAATGAAGGGGAAAGGGCCTGCAAGTAGTAAGCTGGGCAGTAGGTTGCAATGGATTCCTGAGTGCCAGCAGGCTTTTGACTGGCTTAAAACTTTGTCAACCTTGGAAGCCACAATTATTCCTGGGGTTCCCCAACTTTTACCTGCAGTCCATCCCCAATTTTGCCCAGGTCGCCTTGCCCCTCATGGACTTGTTGGAAACGAAGGGGAAGGGGCCTGCAAGTAGTAAGCCGGGCAGTAGGTTGCAATGGCTTCCCGAGTGCCAGCAGGCTTTTGACCGGCTTAAAACTTTGTCAACCTTGGAAGCCCATCTTATGCCACCCAGATGAAAATAAACCCTTTGTTATCCAAGTGGATGTGTTGGATGTGGCTATGGGGGGGACGATCCTGCAGGAAGGGGAGGAAGGTAAATTGCACCCCTGGCTTATGTGTCTAAGAAATTTTTGGGCCACAGAGAGGAACTGGGCGGTGTGGGACAAAGAGGCTGCTGCGATTAAATTGGCCCTTTCCACTTGAAGACATTGGTTGAAGGGGGCCATTTGAGATTTGGACCGACCATACGGACTTGGAAGGGCTCTGTATGCCCCAGCGCCAAGCAGCTGCACTGAAGTTTCACTTCACCCTCAAGCATCTCCCTGGCCAATCAGACTTTCTCGCTGACGCCCTCTCGCGCCTTCCCCAACATGACAGTCAGCAAGAGGAAGTCGTGGACTCCATGTTCACCCCCGCCCAATGGGGGAGGGTGCAGTGATGATGCACCAAGCTCTGACCTGTGGGTGGAAAAATTAAAAGCCGCTCTCACTGAGGGAGGCAAGAAGGAAATAGACAAAGAGGGGATGTTGGTGCAAGAGGAAAATGGGTGCTGGTATCACCAACGCAAACTGTTTGTGCCCCGCTCCCTCTGGGGAGAAGTTGTGTCTATGAGTCACAATAACAAACTGGCTGGGCACTTTGGTTACCTAAAAACTCTGCACCTCATCCAAAGGCAGTTCTGGTGGCCGCGTATGTGAGTGGATATCTCCCAGTACATGGCTTCCTGCCAAGTGTGCTTGATAGGGAAACAGCAGGCTGGGAAAGCCCCGGGGTTGTTACAGCCCTTGGAAACCCCGAAGCAACCCTTGGTGGTCATTTCTATGGATTTTATAACCGATTTACCACCCAGTAAAGGGCGAAGTAAAAGGAGCTGCGGTGGCTCAAGTGGTTAAGACGTTGAACTGCCGGCTGTGGAAGGTCGGTAGTTCAGCAGTTCGAGACCCAAGTGTGCCGCATGGCGGAGTGAGCTCCCATCTCTAGTTCCAGCTCCTGCCAACCTAGCAGTTCGAAAGCAAGAAATTGCAAGTAGATAAATAGGTACCACTTCGGTGGGAAGGTCACAGCGTTCCGTGCACCTTGGTGTTTAGTCATGCCGGCCACATGACCACGGAAACGTCTTCGGACAGCGCTGGCTCTTCGGCTTGGAAACGGAGATGAGCACCGCGATCCTAGAGTCGGACTCGACTGGCTTTCGAGCAAGGGAACCTTTACCTTTTTAAAGGGTGAAGTATCATTTGGGTGGTTCTGGACCTTTTTCCTAAACAGGCGCACTTCATCCCATGCACACAGCTGCTGTTGGCAAAGAAACTAGCACAGCTGTTTATGCAATACATTGTGAGATTGCATTCTATACCCTGGAAGGTGATATCTGATAGGTGCCCCCAGTTTGTGGTGGAATTTTGGAAGGAGCTGTTGAAATTGCTGGGGGTGGAACAAGGTCTCAGTAGTGCCTACCACCCAGAGACTGAGGGGAAACAGATAGAGCTAATCAGATATTGGAACAATTCTTGAGATGCTTCATCTGTTACCAACAAGGTGACTGCCTGGAGTTGCTCCCTTATGTGGAATACAGTTACAATAACTCAGTGCGCAGTTCCACTGAGGCTACTCCCTTCAAGGTGGTGCACGGATATGAGGGGGCCCCTGTGCCCACGATGCCCACGGAAGCACCAGGGCCAGAGGACCTATAAACCTGGTGGGCTCGGTTGACTTAGCAGTGGGCTCTAATTCAACAGACTGTGGCTAAAGCAAAAGAGGATTGCAAAACACAAGCTGATAAGGGGTGGGCCCCAGAGTGGGACTTGCACCCTGGGGGACTCTGTTTACATTTCCACCAAGAAGTTTAGGGGCCTGCAATCTGGGAAGAAGTTGGGGTGAAATATGTGGGGCCATTCAAGGTGGTGAGGGTCATGGGCGTGGATGAGAATGAGCTGACAGAGCCTGCAGAAACCACTGCTGTCCCCTCTGAAGCAGCAGAGGAAGATAGCTGGCAAGTGCCTGTAACAGCAGTCTTCACACCTGGCTCAGATAAGAAGGAAGAACTGCAAGCTGAAAGTCCTCCTGACTCATCCCCACGTGTGACTCGTTTAAGGGAGTGACTGCAAAACTTAGCAACCAGGTGAAGAGAGGCCAGGCTACAGGGAAAACGCTCAGCTAGCCCAGAGTTCTAACAGGAGCCTGGGCGATCGTGCAGCTGGCTAATTGGTAGCAGCATTTAATGCCACACTATGGGCAGTACTCTTCGTGGAAGTAACGAGTCAGCTTCGTGCTGCTTGCATCCACTCCAGCGCGGCTCTTGCACCTAGACCTTCGGACCCCCTGGCTTTGGACTTGGCTCCATGTTTCTGGCTCCTGACCCCGGCTTGGCTTTGGACTTTGCACTGTCTTCTTGGCTCCTGACCTTGGCCTGTTCCGGACTCCCTTTGGTTGGCTTGTGACAGTGAGGCTCATCAACAAGGTGGCTGTTGAACTGGATTTGCCGAAAAGCTTACATCATATCCACCCTGTTTTCCTTTTCAGTCTACTGAAGAAGGATCCGGGACCCTCAAAGTAGAGACCTCGTCCTGCAGCTCCCCCTCCCCTGATCGGGGATGGGGAGCTTCATCAGGAAGTTGAGGAAATCCTTGACTCTAAAATCAAACATGGACATCTGTGTTATCTCATCAAGTGGAAGGACTTTGTTCCTAGTCATAATGAGTGAATGCACAAAGATCATGTTCAGGCCCCTAAATCGGTTCGTGCATTTCACAAAAAATATCCTCTCGAACCGGGGTGTGTGTGTGTGTGTGAGGGGAAGAATGTCTAACTCAGAACTTTGTTTGCCATGATTTTGTTCTTGTGTGCTTCTTCTCTTCTGTTGTGGGCATAAAAGGGTGGGGGGCTGTGTGTGCACGTGTGTTCGTGTGAACCTTTAGCTTCAGTGGAACATGTTTTCTTAAGCTGCCTCCCAGCGTCTGGGAAGAATGGACATCCTTGAAAACCTCTTTACCAGCTTCCCTGATGCTGGGAAAGACTGAAGGGCAAAGAAGAAGAAGAAGAAGAAGAAGAAGAAGAAGAAGAGGAATGCAACAAACATGAAATTAAGCAAACTCCAGAGGATGACGGAAGACAGGAGGGCCTGGCGTGATGTGGTCCATGGGCTTGCAAAGAGTCGAATTCGACTGTGCAACTGAACAACAACAACAACAGATGCTTTTAGGAGGAGAGTAAAAACGCGGGCTGGGAGTTTGGCGTGATTGGAGGGGGGGGGGAGCTTGATTGAACCCTGTATAACTTCAGGGTTGGCGCCAAAACGTCAGTTCTGACACGGAAAGTCACAGCTTGGAACTTGCTAAAGCCTCAATAAATATATCACTGCCAAGAGAGTGTTGTTGGGTGCTCAGTTGTCCAGGAATCTGACAAGAAGTTCATGTGGAGGGCTTCTTCAAAGGTTCCATTTTTTACATATGCCATCCTGGTCATAAATCCAAACTCTTCTTCTTCTTCTTCATTTATCTTGGAGACTGTGTTCAGTCTTTTTGGGAGCATCCTATCATGGCCACCGGGTTGTTATTGCCACCAGCACTTTTATTTTTTTTTAATTTTATTTTGAGCTATGACTTGGTATGTTTGTAAGTTATGACGCTGTACTGTATAAGTACTTGTGTTTTAATATTTTTAATCCTTAATGTAAGCCGCCCTGAGGGTGGGATAAAAACTGAATAAATAAATAGTGTTCTTCTCAAGACGGAGTTGTGTTTCCTAAAAGAAAAGGGCAGACTGATGCTCAAGGTCCTTCAACGTCTGGTAGTGTTTTTGCACCTTTTTGCTGGTAACAGCTTTCCTCCACTTCTATTTGGAGTCTGGCCACCAGCTGTAGAAGAAGGAACCTCTTCCGCCTGGTCTGTTCTCCCAGTTTGCAGAATTTCTTTGGGACAGGTCTCGCGTGCACAGCACCTGAAGTGCTCAAGGCCACAGCCGGCCTCAGCGGATCAGGCTGCTTCACCGTTTCCACCACTGGTCCCAAGCCAGCCTCCTCTCTACGAGAGAAGAGCTGATCTAGTGAACCCCACGCAGCACCCTCCAGCTCTGACGTCAGAGGCCACTATTACCAGTCTGAGGCTTGTACAGTGTAGTCCCACTCCTCCCATCCAGCACCTGGCAATGGCTCTGAATTTCCATGGCAAACGGGTGATTTGGCCCAGACCAGGTTGTCCTTTGTCGAAAAGGGACTGGAGGATGGTCCAATGTGGAATGGAAATTAATGGGTTATGCTAATGTGTCCCCCAGGAGACCAAAATCCCAAACACTCTAGGTGGCACTCTTGCCCTGTTTTTAAGGTTCCGTCACAAGTACCATAATCCGTTCCTTCAGGGTTCAACAAGATCAGATTAACATTGACTGTTGGGAGAATGTTGCCTTGTTGTTGTTAAGTCGCACAGTCGAGTCCGACTCTTCGGGACCCCATGGACCAGATCACGCCAGGCCTTCCTGTCTTCTGCCGTCCTCTGAAGTCGGCTCAATTTCATGTTCGTTGCGTCTATGACACTGTCTAACCATCTCATCCTTTG
>NW_015165875.1:168391-177666 GCF_001447785.1 Gekko japonicus | reverse complement strand
TAACGTTGTGAGCGAGCGATTTGGCTACTGCAGAAATTAGTTTGCTCTGGAGCCCCATCCTCCCTGAGCTAAGACAAAACTCTGTGAGCTGGAGGCTAAAAAACTGAGCTAGCTCACACTAACTCAGCTTAGAGGGAACACTGTACATGACTACTGGGAATGTTGCCTTAGGTGGACCCAACCTCAGGAACTCTTAACATAGACTAAGTATGCCTCAACTAAGAGATGTCGAATGTGCATTCTTGCATATTTAAAGCATATTGGTGAACCATGGTGATTGTCGTTCAAAAAGAAAACTAAACTGTGCAGTACTGAAGCCAGTCCACCCCTTTCTTAAACCAGTGGCCACGAGTCTCAGCAGAAGACAGAGAGCAGTGAGCAGAATTTATTATTTATTTATTTATTATTTACTAACTTTCAATGGCAGTGATTATACATTACTTCAGTAACTGATTCATAACAGCACAAATGTCCAAAATGAATGTCCATCCAGTCATGCTTATTTGGAATAGGAAATTAAATGAACAAAACTAAGGTTTTAGTAATAGTCTCAAAGTGTCTGTTAGGCATGACTCCAGCCTTGGCGATTTCATTTGACAATAGTGTCTTGACTCCAGCTTGAAGCATTAAGAGTCTGGCAGTAACATTAACATTGATTTTACTTATGGACCTAGATAAAGTCCATCACCAAATCTGCATCTCAAACTATTAGAAAGGTACTTACCATCTGCGACCTCTGATCAGCTTAGCTATTTGAAACCATTGTTGAATAATGCTCCTGGGGGATATCTTTAACAACACACTGTTGGTCAATACTTACAGACTTTTAGTCTGTTTATTTGGATTAATTCCAGGCAGTCTCATCCATCAATGCTGAGGCTATAATGAGTGCTATAAAGGCTGGGTCCGTGCAAACCCTGATTGGAGCTTTTGTACATCGTTCAGGAAGATCAGTACAGCAAGTATTCTCAAGCCTGTAGTTATTTTCTGTCCTCATTCAACATGGACATTCCATATCTTCTCTCTACTTTATTTTGGGTGGGTAGAAAAGTGATTAAACAAGTGGTTGCCCAACAGTTTCATATATCATCCCCCCAAAAAAACCATTGCCATACGCTTTCAGCCTGCACACTATCAACCCTTTGGTAGAAGCTTTGATTCTATCTTTCTTTAATTCATTTTCTTCATAAATAGACTAATGTTCCTAAATGTGTAGCTAGAGTGTGGTTAAGTGCCGCACTGGGTCAATTATCCTTGGAAGCTAGAGCCTGGGCTTTCCATTTCTATTTTGAAGTGCTGCTTAGTTATTCTGGATATTTAGCTCTGATAAAAGTGGATTCTTTCAAATTCTCTTGTTTTAATATTTTTTACTCAAAACTTCCGTTCATTGGTTTAGGTCCTGAAATGATTCATGAACTTGATTCTACAGAAGTTAATTCCTTTATTAGGAAACACAAGTGGGGGCCCACAAGAAACTTACAGGGAGGGTGCATTCCTTCACCCTCTTTATTTTCTTTTTCCCCTTCACTTATCTGTCAACCTACCTCCATCACTTTTGCTCCCCAGTCCCTTCTCTATCAATCTATCCCCCTCTGATAACTTACCCCCTATTTCTCCCCCTCTTTTGCCCTCCCCATCTTAGAATATATATTTTTTTAAAAAGAGAAATTTTATTGGTTTTCAGAAAAAAAGGGAGAAAGGAGAAAGCCTTACATTTTCACAATATCTGTTTTGATTTCCCATACGTAACATAAAAATTGAATTTCATACAGTTTTACCGTCGCCTATACTAGCTACTTAACAATACTATATAATGAAGTAATATAAGAAGTTGAATGCTTGCTTTCATCTATCAAATACCTATACATTCTGCTATTATTTCTACTAAAAATCATCTAAACGCCAAGTTGCATAACTTCATACCTGGCATCTTTAACTAAAAGAAAGAACAATTAATACCTGGTTAAAAAACAGAGAGAACCAAGATGTTTCCTTGTTGCCATATTTCATAAAGAGTATATGTTTCCTATTTAATATGTTTCTAGTTTTAAGCATTTCTAATATATATAAGAACAACAATATCTATAAGCGGTAAGTGAGATAAAAAAAGAAGAAGCAGAGGAAAAAAAGAAAAAAAATAATAACTTTTCAATCAGATTTGTTAGAAACTTCAATCCAGGTACCTATCCAATGTACTAGCTCTTACTGCTTTTGAGCTTAACCATTATATTATTGTTGAGGTCTTCATCTGAATACATTTCTAATAATATAGATCTTTAAAAAATTTCAGTTTAGACATTTCAGAAGTGGCTGCTGGTGGCTCGGCTCAGCCTGTGCCTAAGAGATTAACTGCTTAGATACCGGCTACTTGATAGGACCAGATGGAGCTCCATTAATTCCATGTGGCACCCGCTGAGTGGGTAGCTGCAGTACCACCCTCTGGCCATTCACAGAGGTGGTGCTGAAAAGCAGTTCAGTAGAAAATAGCAGAAAAACGCCAAGGGAAGACCATCAAAGATTAAATGCACTTGAAAAGTCTGAGAATAGGATATATTAAGTAAGTGTTTAAATTACAAATAAACATCTATAATTAATTGGTGGTCCACAACTCGAAACAAATACAATGTTCCCAAATATAATCATATGTGCTCATGGCATATCATACTTCAACATAGAGATACAGATAAACCTAACAGTAATTGCGCTCACAGACGCTGATAACAAGGTAGGCACATAAATCCAACCGGGGGATTCTCCTTGCTTCAATGCAGTAAAAGTGTCCAAAGACCTCCTGCAGTCATAAATCAAGCAGAGGATGACCTGTGAAAAATGCCCTGTAGCTGAACAACGCCTTTCCTAGGTATACAGACATTTCAATTTCTCTTCTTCTGGATAAGTGGCTGAATAATGGAACTGTAAATAATAATATAACATACACATGCAATACCTCCAATATTCAAGAAAATTAACAGATGATGACAATATATAAATTTACACCAATTTCAAAGAGAATTACATAGACTACCAGTTCTTTTAGCTGTGTTGAATCCCAGGGTTCGCACAAAGAGTAGCAGCACCCTTGGTACCTGATAGCCTGTAGTCGTTTGGCAGTGAGACAAGGAATGTTTCCTTCTGTCAGTGTACACACACACATGTACCGCCTGTGACAGTTTGGTGTAGTGGTTAAGAACGGTGGACTCTAATCTGGAGAACTGGGTTTGATTCCCCACTCTTCCTCCACATGAAGCCAGCCGGGTGACCTTGGGCCAGTCACGGTTCTCTCAGAGCTCTCTCAGCCCCACCTACCTCACAGGAGGTCTGTTTTGGGGAGAGGAAGGGAAGGAGATTGTAAGCAGTGTCCCCTCTAATCTGAGTTAGTGTGCGCTAGCTCACACATCTTTGTTTTAGCTCAGGAAGGATGGCTCCAGAGCAAACTAATTTACGCAGCAACCAAATTGCTCGCTCACAACATTAATGCCAGTAGCTCACAAAGTAGAATTTTTGCTCACAAGACTCCACGGCTTAGAGGGACCACTGATTGTAAGCCGCTCTGAGACTATAGTGAAGGGCAGGGTATAAATCCAACTCTTCTTCTCTTCTTCCTCTTCCATCTGAAGACCGGCAGCTAACGCTGTGGCTGGTCAGTGCAGCACTTTGTGCTGGTGACGACTGGTGCTGCATCTCACCTGAAAGTCAGCCCACCGCCTGGTTGTGTTGTTCATACCTTCTCCTTCTGGTTTCCAGATCAAAGACACGCTGAGAAAGTATACCAAGATTTTGGAAGACACTGCCTATCTTTTATCATCTGATATCCACAGGATCATACACAAGGAAGCCATGGTAAAATCCCTCTGCCTGAAAGGAGACTCTCGCCTTTCTGCCTTTATAAGAACACACAAATACAAAATAATCAGTCTCACATATAACAAGCATTCAAATTCCTTTAGGATTACAGAAAGAAATCAAAGATAGGTTATCAGTTACTTGGAGGTAGGTAGGTATATTTCCATTCATACTTGCCTGTTCCTAGAAGTCTTCTCAGTTGCAATAGGAGCTGCGGTGGCTCAAGTGGTTAAGACGCTGAACTGCAGGCTGTGTAAGGTCAGTAGTAGGTCAGAAGTAGTATATTCATCCTCAGTGGTTTCAAAGTCTGAATTATCAGCCTATGCCACTCTTTTGTTCTTCCTAATATCCTTATGATCTAACCATTTGTACACTCTGTTGTTAGCATAATCCTTTCTATCCCTCTCAGTTTTTTAAATTTTAGTTTCTTTAACGTCTTCGGACAGCGCTGGCTCTTCGGCTTGGAAACGGAGATGAGCACCGCAACCCTAGAGTCGGACTCGACTGGCTTTCGAGCAAGGGAGACCTTTACCTTTAAGAACACACCAGGCTTTGTCAGGAGGAAACAAATTCCGTTGTTTGGTGCAGTGGTTGAACTTTGCTGTCCTCCTGGCTGCAGAATCTGGCCTTTTAGTGACACGCACATTTGTATGTCTGTGGGAGGCTGGTACACTGGGCAGGAATGAGGGATGGCATCCATGGGCAGAGCTAGGCAGGGTAGAAGTAGGGCAGGCCACATTCCTGTGATATTTGGTTGCCTGCAAACATGCTTCTGTTAGGAACGGGGAGACAGTTGGGCTCCCCTTTGGAGCCGGGCTTTCTTGTTCTGTTCTGGGCTGAGCTGCCGGCAGAGCGGCTTATGTGGGTTTTCAGCATGGCACATGAGGAACGCCTGCCTGTGGAGGGTGCCTGTGGGCTGATGCCTCTGGTGTCGTAAATCACACGTCCTGCAAGACCAGAGCAGTTTTGCAACTGTTAATTTTTTAAAACAAGGGGAAACGCAAACGTTTCAATGATTAAAAGCACATTCAGTGCTTATAGAAATGAAATAAAAAGCTCACTTGAAGAAAAAATGATGGCAGAACCAGTGCCCAGTTTGCTGGGAGGGACGTCTGCCAAGGAAATAACCAAGTCAGGTGGATGTTGGGCTCAAGGCGTGGGTGGAGAAATGGCTGTGGCTTTGCTGTTGACATAACGTGTTTTCAGCCTTTATGTCAGCCTCATGACCTTGTAATCAATACAAATGTACAGATACACCTTCTGCTGCGGTGGCTCGAGTGGTTAAGACACTGAACTGCAGGCTATGGAAGGTCGGTAGTTCAGCAGCTCAAGACCTGAGTGTGCCGCATGATGGAGTGAGCTCCCATCTCTAGTTCCAGCTCCTGCCAACCTAGCAGTTCGAAATCAAGAAACTGCAAGTAGATAGATAGGTACCACTTCGGTGGGAAGGTAACAGCGTTCCGTGCGCCTTGGTGTTTAGTCATGCCGGCCACGTGACCACGGAAACGTCTTCGGACAGTGCTGGATCTTCGGCTTTGAAACGGAGATGAGCACCGCAACCCTAGAGTCGGACTCAACTGGTTTCGAGCAAGGGAGGCCTTTACCTTTACCTTTTAAAGATACACCAAAGAAACCTTAATTCCTTTCCTGTCCTCACTTGGCCGTCCACTTGCTTGGATTAATGAGTCAATTAGCAGTGCAGTCCTAAACAGAGTTAGGTGACCTTAGACTCCAGTGGCCTTGGAATGGTGCACCTCTGCTTTGGGGTGCACTTCCAATGAATTTGTGAAGTAAAAATTGAGCCCGGGCTTTGGTGAGGCGTCCCCATTTGTCTTACTGGGCCCATCAAGTTGGTTGCCGGAGTTTCACGTTCACTTTTCCTCACCATGTTGTCTCCCCCAGTTGTCACTGATTATTTGCAGCACTCATTAACTTTTCTTGCCTTTCCCAAGCACAGATGATAAACCAAGCCCTGCTGGCGAATCGGAGAGCCGTGGCCAGGCTGTTTGTTAACCTGATGGAGGCCGACCTGAAGAAGGACGTCTCCTTCCGGCGCAAACTGAAGGAGAGGATACAGGCCTGGAAAACCATGCAGAAAGAGTTTATACTTTGCAGTTTCAGGTCAGGAACCGGGGAAGAGGAGATGCATTGCACCACTGACTCTGGACAGACGTTTAGGCTAGGCAGTGGCCCAGAATTGGTTCCCTGGAGTGACCTGATTCCAGAGGAGAATGGGGAAGGCTCTGGCCTTTTAGTCCCAGTGTCCTGGGTGAGGTGCCTGAACTCCCCTTCTCTGACCTGCAGCTCCGGTGGGGCAGAGAACAAGAGGCGCGGAGTGGATTCAAGCCCTGCACCACCCAACACCTTCTTAGCTGAACCTATCTGCTGTAGAATTCCCTTAGTGTCTGGAACACTGTCACAACATAACAGTCTTTCCACAACAAGCAGAGATGAGGCTAAATCATCGTCTCTGTGCTGCCCCCAGCCAGCGTTTGAGACTGTAATTAAGCAGAACTGCCATATATCTTTTAAGAGCAGTGGTTCCTGGGAACTGAAGTCTTTAGTTAGACATCCCACAGCATCCGGCACACAGAGGCGTGCGAGGGTTCAAGTTTTACAACTCTCTTCCTGTAGCCTTTGTTCTCTATAACCGGCAAGGAGTGGGGACAAGCATCCTTTTCACCATGAGCCAGAGAACAGAATTAGATTACAAAAGATGTATACAAGCAGGCCGAGGCGATGGTTGCCAGAAACGTCTCCATCGGTGCCCAGACAGGTTGCTCAGTCTGAAGAAACAGATTGAAGCCAGTAGCTTCATGGGCCCAGACGGGTCGCTGTTGGCTCCTGTTCTCCCCTGATCCTGGATGGGTTGGTGGCCATGGTCCTGCTTCCTGGCCACCTGTAGTGGCGGTGTTTCTCCAAGAAAGCAGAGGACAACTCACGGTGCTCTCCTCTGGCAACGCTGGGCACTTTGGGAAGGTCCCTGGCTGCCTGCACCTTCTGGCTTTTCAGCTGCAAAAGAGCCCCAGTAAAATACTTAATCTGATGTTTGTTTGTGTCCTGTAGAAAATTTATGGAAAACGAAAGGATACAGAACCCAAGCATTGTGAAAAATGAGCTGGAAAACATGCTAAAAGATCAACTGACCCTCAGCGACAAGAGGACTGCGCTTTTATACTCTCTTGGGTATGTGGGCGGCAGGAGAATAAAACGCAGCTCCACAGGTGGGCGGGGATGGATTCAGCATCCAGCCGCCCCCACCGGGGCAGAAGGTCAAGCCCCGAGTTGGTTTTGATATCGGGAGGAGGGTGTGGGCAGCAAAGGGAATGAGGTAGGGGGAACGAAGCTGAGAAATCCCATCTGCAAGGAGATGCACGTCCAGAAAGATCTGGGAGGAGAAAGGACAGCTAAGCTACGAAGCTGAGAGGGAGGAGCCGGCAATCTAGAGTTAAAGTGGGCAGGGGGCAGGCTATCAAGTAAATACGTAGGGATGAGATTTCCAAGTGCATCTCAGTTTTGATCCCAGCAAGAAATTGGTCGGTCTGAGGATCTAGGCCCAGATGGTGACTTTGTAAGCAAGGAGCGGTCCCCTTGGAGAGCCAGTTTGGTGTTGTGGTTAAGTGCGCGGACTCTCATCTGGGAGAACTGGGTTTGATTCCCCCACTCCTCCACTTGCACCTGGCTGTGTGACCTTGGGCAAGCCGTAATTCTAATAAGAGCTGTCCTTGAAAAAAGAGCAGTTTCTCTCAAGTGCTCTCTCAGCCCCACCCGCCTCATAGGGTGTCTGTTGTGGGGAGGGAAAGGTAAAGGAGTCTGTAAGCCACTCTGAGACACCTTTGGGTAGTGAAGGGCGAGGTATAAATCCAATCTCCTCCTCCTCTTCTTCCTCTTCTTCCTTCTTCCTCTTCTTCCTTCTTCTTCTTCTTTCTTCTTCTTCCTCTTCTTCCTCTTCCTCCTCTTCCTCCTCTTCCTCCTCTTCCTCCTCTTCCTCTTCTTCCTCTTCCTCCTCCTCCTCCTCCTCCTCCTCCTCTTCTTCTTCTTCTTGGCCCCTGATGTCACCTGGCCTTTGCTGAGCAGGGGATTGGCCTGTGGTGGCACCGAAGTCCAGCAAAGAGCAGGCCAACTGCTTTGCCTTCTGCCCAGCTCCGAATGCCCCCGGCTCTCTTCTGTGCATTGGAGCTGGTGGGTTACTTGTTGCGGGTGGAGCTGGCAGTGTTGGAGACGGGTGTTTCCAGCCAGGGAAAACACAAATGACCTGTTAGGAGTGCAGGTGCACCCTCTGAGTGCTCCGTGGGCTGATTCTTGTTTCTTGTTCCGTTAGCAATTTATTGCCTCTGACGCATTCCAAGGCTGAGATAAACGAGTGGTACGAATCTGTCGTGGCGTTAAATAAGCGTATAGGTAAGCAGGGAAATAGCTCGATTTTTTTTCCGGTGTTTACACTGGGGATGGCCCGCGGGGGGGGGGGCTGCTCTGTTTCTCCAGACGGAGGTTTGCAATGAGTCACAACCCAGCGTGCTCATGGAGCTGTGTGATAAAATCAGGGCGAAGATTGTCTTCGCGGTGAGGACTTCACAGGGATAGAATCCAGAAACTCCTGTGTGGCACAGGGGCATTGCACACAAACGTTGGAATGGAACCATGGCAAGCATGGAAAGTTTCTGTTCCACGGGTGTAAAGTCCCATCAAGTTGAAGCTGACTTCTGGTGACCCCAGCAAGGGGCTCCCGAGACAAAGGAGAGGCGGAGGTGGTTGGCCATGGCCTTCCTCTGCAGAGCCTTCCTTGGTGGCCTCCCATCCAAGTACCGACCCTGCTTAGTTTCCAGATTATGGTGACCCCCAGCAAGGGGCTTCCAAGGCAAGTGGGACGCAGCGGTGGTTTGCCACGTGGCCTTCCCCTGCAGAGCCTTCCAGGTTCCGACTCCGCTTCGCTTATGAGATCAGACTGTACCAGGCTGCCTTCCCTCCCTTCTGCTCCCTACGCGGTCTGCGAACAAAATCCCTTTGCACTTAATGCTGTTACTGCTCCCTGACTAAAATTTGGTTGGAGCCCTCCTGGCCACTTGGAAATGCTTTGTGGGCTTGCTTTGGCCTCTAGGCTGACAGGCGGCTGTCCCTGGTTTACAGGCCTGTCTGTTTAAAAATGTGCATTCTGACAAGTCTCCAGGTCAGAGCGAAGTGCCTGACGGTAAATACACCTAGAACTTCCAAAGAAGAAGGAAAGAGAAGAAAAGGAAAATGTTTTTGTTCTTTCTTTGTTCTATTATTTCTCTGTTATTTTTTATTCTTCTTTAATAAAAAAAAAATCAACATTTGGGGGGGGGGGAAAGAACTCCCAAGAGGGCCCGGGAATGGCTGGTTGGTCGCAGTTATCCCTGCTGTAGGTTACAGAAAATTGTGAAGATTTCATGCCAGATCTTTTCTTCCTTCAT
>NW_015165875.1:167776-167953 GCF_001447785.1 Gekko japonicus | reverse complement strand
CTGAAGTGTTGTCTTGGTTCCCACGTGATGCCTAATCGTGGTGTGGAGTCATATGAGAGGCTCTCACACTATCGTGATTTTTCTCCCTCATTTCTTGCTTTTCAGAAAACCACAGTTTGCTGTTGTATCTGAAACGGTAAACTGTAGTTTGCACTTGCACTCCAGGCCAGATTTATG
>NW_015165875.1:154946-167103 GCF_001447785.1 Gekko japonicus | reverse complement strand
TGTGTGGCCTTATGACACACTTCCGGTGATGTCAGGGTGTGTGGCCTTATGACACACTTCCAGTGATGTTAGGGGGTGTGGCATATGCTAATGAATTATGCTAATGAGTTCCCCTAGCTCTTTTTCTACGAAACGACCCCTGTGTATTAGCATTTTATGGCTTCTCTTCCCATCTTTGTTTTGGTGTTCTGAAGAAGAAGGAGAGCAGCCATTACCTCTCTTCTAGTCTTGTCTTTGTAGTGTAAAGATGTAGGGAACTTAGCTCTGTTGTTATTTTCATCCCAGTTACCCTTCCCCATGCTAGAATTTAGTAAAAACTTTATATTTTAATCACACATGGACTCTCAGTCTGAATTACTTTACTCTGGCTCTGCTGGACTATCTTATCTCTGCTAAATACAATTTTTTCAATATCTCACTATCACCCAACAAATTACAATATTAGTAACAATATGAATGATGATCTTACAAATGGTAGTCATAATGTATAAAGGCGAAACTTGGCCCAGTGTTCCAGTAACTGATATAGAAGGAATGTAGACAATGTATTAGTTGTGAGTTGAATGCTGGCTCTTGATGGATAACGCACCTACTGTGATAAAAAGTGAAGGGAATACAAAATAAAGAGCTAGAAATTTGGGTGGTTCTGGGTTTAAGTTTTAATCTAAAAGTGTAGTAGGATTTATTTGTGAACCGCTTTGGGAGCCGGTCTGCCTGGATCAAGCGCCTGCCGCCACCTCAGTTTGCAGGGTGCAGAAAATCTGTGGTTTGCGGAGTCACCGTGTCAGTAACGGAACTGCACGTGGTGTTCCTTGTGGGGCGTGAGCCCTCGGAGCACAGGAGCCCAAGGAAGACCATGCGCTTGGCGAGGCAGTGCTGTGGCTCCAATGCTGGCCAGCTGCTGTTTGCCAGCCCCAGTCAGGGAGACTGTGATTCAAGGCAGCAGGCTCCCGGTTGGAATGAGCTTCGCCTGGCGTATGACTGTCGATGTTGGAAGCGAGATACGGTGTAAGGATTAGAACTTACAGATCTCAGGCTTTCATTAATGCGACCAAGCTATAAGTTTTCACAGTTTGGTTGCAGCCTGTTTGGGCTGAGCGTTAATTAAAAACACCTGGTGGCCTTGACCAGCTGCATAGGATGCCTTTACCTGGCTGCCAGGGGGGCTACCTAAGAGGGGGCAGTAGTCCCGCAGGGAAGAAAACAGAGGCTGAGGCCTCCAGAACTTCAAGCTGGAATGCTGCGGACTCTGCCTGTGGGAGTGGACTCTCTTTCTTCAGCCTTCGGGTGAGAAAGCCAGGTCGCAAGATTACCCCAGTGAAGGAAGCCACCAAGGAGTTAAATTTTAATCACACATGGACTCTCAGTCTGAATTATTTTACTCTGGCTCTGCTGGACTATCTTATCTCTGCTAAATACCATTTTTTTCAATATCTCACGATCACCCAACAAATTACAATATTAGTAACAATATGAATGATGATCTTACAAATGGTAGTCATAATGTATAAAGGCGAAACTTGGCCCAGTGTTCCAGTAACTGACATAGAAGGAAGGTAGACAATGTATTAGTTGTGAGGTTGAATGCTGGCTCTTGATGGATAACGCACCTACTGTGATAAAAAGTGAAAGGAATGCAAAATAAAGAGCTAGAAATTTGGGTGGTTCTGGGTTTAAGTTTTAATCTAAAAGTGTAGTAGGATTTATTTGTGAACCGCTTTGGGAGCCGGTCTGCCTGGATCAAGCGCCTGCCGCCACCTCAGTTTGCAGGGTGCAGAAAATCTGTGGTTTGCGGAGTCACCGTGTCAGTAACGGAACTGCACGTGGTGTTCCTTGTGGGGCGTGAGCCCTCGGAGCACAGGAGCCCAAGGAAGACCATGCGCTTGGTGAGGCAGTGCTGTGGCTCCAATGCTGGCCAGCTGCTGTTTGCCAGCCCCAGTCAGGGAGACTGTGATTCAAGGCGGCAGGCTCCTGGTTGGAATGAGCTTCGCCTGGTGTACGACTGTCGATGTTGGAGGCGAGATACGGGGCTAGAGGGAGCCTAGTCCAAGGCTGCAAAGCGGTTTGCCCTTACCTGACCTGGACAGCCCAAGCTAGCCCGGTCTCATCAGATCTCGGAAGCTAAGAGGGCTTGGCCCTGTTTAGTCCTTGGAAGGGAGCCCACCCAGGGAGTCCAGGGTTGCTACTCAGGGGGCTGCCCTAAGTAGGCTGGGACTCGATGGCACTCTCCACCACCAGAGCGGTCTAAGAGGGCCCAGAGGCGGGTAGTGTCTTCCCGGGCAGGCAAGGGGCAAAAGCACCCAGAGCTTCTTCAGAGCTTCAGAGGGGCCAGAGGCAAGTCCAGTAGAGAGGCCAGAGGCAGGGCGAGCAGGAGGTCAGGTCCTCAGTGCAAGTCACCGATGCCTTTCCCTCCCCAAACTCCCCAAACCTCGAAGCAGGCGCTGCTCCACTCAAATGGCTCCTTCTGTCCCAGCCTGAGGCACGGAGTGGTGGAAAGAATGGGACGAATGTCTGCCCTGACCTCGTTAACTCCCATAGCGTGGCCATTCTCCCGCCTGCACAGAGCACGCAAGGAAATGGAAACCTCCACGAAGAAGTTCCACCTTGAAAATCACCCGCTCTTTTAAATGTGTTGTGATAGTAACACCTCCCATCATGCCCTTAATGCGCAGCACCACTGATGGAACATTTGCCCTCTCTGATTAAAACTGGCTCTCCCCCCCGGCCCCAATGAATATAGGTGCAGATAAAATTTGCATCCGTGACAACTAGTTCTTTTCTTCTGGTTCCTCTAGAATGACTTTGAACAGCTGGCTAAACATACCGAAATCAACTGCAGGCACCTTTACCAGTATTTCCAGGATGCTCTTGTCCTCTGGGATGTTCATCAGCACAACCTCGTTCACCTGGAGAACGACCTTCATAGTAAATTGAATGACTTGCGGAACAAGCACGAAAATCTGAACAAGGTCAGAAGAGCAGCAGTCTGATTTCTGATGGGGGCAGGAGGAGGAGTAAGGAAATATACAGCAATGTAGAGGATCCAGCCTAGCTGAATTGGGCCAAAGGTCTATCTAGTCCAGCATCCTGTTTTTCACAGTGGCTGACCAGGTGGTTCCATGGAAAGTGGGTGAGTGGGAAATGTAGACTTCAGAGGGGGCTCTCCCCCCCGCCCCCCCAAGCTAGTGTTAAGAGTTGTCCTTCCTCTGAAGGGGAGCTTTCATTAACCCCTCCTGGTTTATTGCCATCTCTCCACGAACTGGATGTTACTTCCCTCCCTGTCTTTTTTCTTTTTGTATTTTTATATGTGCATGCGTGTGTGTGCGTGTGTGAGTGTACCTGGGAGTCATGGTGACCTCTGGTGACTGACCCCTCCTGGGGGCCTGGAGGATATTTTGAGAGGTGGCTGAATCAAGTCTGCCCCCGCCTCCCGACTGCTGGTATTCCCAGGAGGTCTCCCATCCAAGGGCTTGCCAGAGTTGGCCCTGCTTAGCTTCCGAGATCTGACGAGGCCGGGCTCGCCTGGGGTGTCCAGGTCAGCGCTTTCCCCACACTGTCTTCTGTGGTTGCTGTCTATTTCTCCCAGCCAGCCTCTGGTGCTGGAAGCAGAGAAGTAAAAAAGAAAAAGCCGGGTGAGAAGGCAGATGGGCAGGCTTCTTCTTTCATGTGGGCGTTCCATTGGGATCTGTGCTCCCACACTCCCTCTGGGGCCTTCTCTAGGGTTACTGGGGCAGGCGGAGGGGAGGAGAGGCAAGGCAGCACCGTGGGAATGAAAGAGGGAGGTTGGGACTTTCGGCGAGAGACTGGGAAATGCGACGGGGGACATGTGACTTGTGGCGCACTCTCTAAAAGGGCCCAGAGAGCAGCTGGTAGTGCAGAGGGTGCCAGCAGAAGGAAGAGGAGGAGAGGGAGGGAAGCCTCCTCTACTTCTGATGGATTCCAGCAGGGACATGTGAGGGCAGGGGGCGCGGCCAGAGACTGAGGAGAGGAAAGGCAGGGGGAGAGAGTCCACTCACCATTTTCTGTTAAAATAGACACACACACACACACACACACACGCACACACCCGTTTGACATGTAAACAGGTGGATGGTCAGATAAATATGTCTGGATGCCCTGGTCCAGTATCGCCTGAAGATGCTTCTAAATTGAGATAGAAATCCCACCTAATTCACTGACACCGACCGCAAGATTTGCTCTTGCAAGGAATCCGTTAAGTTTTTCTCCAACTGACTTACCCACCCAGTTAAAGCGTGCAGTCCTCTCTTAATGCCAATTGCTTCCTTCCACATGGCACCAGCTAAGGGAAGTTCACCTGGACATAGCCATCGACAAGCTGAGGACCCAAGGCTCCGAGGAGAAGCTGAAGGCCCAGCTGGAGAAGGTTTACACCGCCTTGGACTGCATCCAGGCCGGGTACGTGAAAGGCCGTCTGTGGCGCTTCCTGCGCAAGACCCTCCCCATCCTGTGCCAGGGCAGTTCACCCTCTCCCCAAATCCCGTGCCTTCGGCTTTCCTTTCTTGCTTCTGAGGTTTCACCAGCTGTGTTTTTTTTAAAGCTCCATAGAGACTAGAAAATTTGCTTTTTAAAGAGGAAACCGAAAGCAGGTGCAACTGCAAGCTCACTGAGTTTGTCAGGACCACTTTATTCAAACTATAAGGAAAGGCGAAGAAATCCTATCATCTTCGCTGGTTGCTGCATGTCAGAGGTGCACCGTTGCTGGAATCTCTGGCAGTGCTGGATGCCGTAGTTGTGTTGAAACTCAGTGTTTGGGACTGGAGGGCTTGAGTGGGACCCTTCCCCCATGAGCCACGGCAGGTGCTGAGCGTGCTCAGTCCTCAGACCCCCAATTCCGGCCCAGAAGGGAAGAGCACGGTGCAGTGTCAGCCCCGGTGTCTGGCTGCAGCCGGAGTGGGCAGGGCTGGGGTACCTATTGGGATGGAGCCTGGCCTTCTGCCCGAGCAGGACTTTGCCCCCACTCCTGCTTCTTCTGCTCAAGCCATAGATCTCCAGGGTGGCTGTTCTAAGGACCCAACAACGGCCTCTCCTGGTATCCCCCCCCCTCCGGGACCGCCTCTCCTGGTGTACCCCCCCAAAGAGTGTTGCCCTTGGTGGATAAGAACTTACTGGGGGTCCCTGGCCCAAGAGACATCCAGCTGCCCTTGACCAAGGTCAGGGTGTTTCCTGCCTTGGCCTCAACCTGGTGGAACTCTCTGCCGGATAACACCTGGGCCCTGTAGGATTTAATGCAGTTCCGCAGAGCCTGCAAGATGCAACTCTTCGCCAGGCATGGGGCTGAGGACAGGCGTGGTTTCCATCTATCTGGCACGCCTGTTTCCCCCCCCCCCCCCCCCCCAAACGATGCAATGGCACAACCGGTAGCTTAGCATCATCTTATCAGGGTGCTAATTGTGTTTTTATAGTATTTTCATGGTTTGAATAGTAGATTAATACATGGCTGTTATTATTTATTTATTTATATTTATCATTTCAACTTATAGCCCTCCCTCCCCGCAATGCAGGCTCAGGGCGGCTCACAATTAGGCATACGCCAACGCATTAAACAGTTAAAACCATAAAACCATTGTTACAAAATTACAAAAATTACAGAAAACATATTAAGTGCTCTAGATGTTCTAAACAAAATCTTTCATCCAGATGGCATTTCTAAGATGGTATACCTAATCAGTGCCATCTCTTCCCAGGGCCAGTTAACAATGACGGTACAATAGTGCGTTAGTATGTTATTATTGATGTACACCGCCCTGAGCCCTGTTTTCCAGGGAAAGGGTGGTTTAGAAACCTAATGTAATAAATAAATAAATAAATGAAAGTGACACTGTCGGTCTCTTTGGGTCCCCATTGGGGCACAGAGTGTGGAGTATTAATGTCTAACTCAATAAGGGCAGTTCGTCTCCCTTCCCTCCCCATAGCTGACTGTCTCCTGCCTGCAACCCTTTCTGCCTCAGTGACCATGCTTGGCCCTCGTCGGGCCATTTTGACTACTTCCTCAGTGTTAATTGAAACACTATTTTTTCCCCCTGCGGGCCATGGAAATTCCCAAATGCACAGAAATCCTGACCTGGTTGTTGGTGGTGGGGGGACCCTTTTGCTGCCCTCGGGATAGGTAAAGTAAAGGTAAAGGTTCCCTTGCTCAAAAGCCAGTTGAATCCGACTCTAAGGTTGCGGTGCTCATCTCCATTTCAAAGTCGAAGAGCCAGCGCTGTCCGAAGACATTTCCGTGGTCATGTGGCCGTCATGACTAAACACCAAGGCCCATGGAACGACCACAAATTTTGCTCTTAGAGGGAAGAAAGAAGATAATCCTAGCCCCTTGCCCATACATTTGTGGCTGTCGCCAAATCTTGTGCAAGTGGAATGGGGCATACTGTTTGCCTTGATTTTTCTTTGTACAATATCTTGACATAATGCGCTTTAGAAATGAATAAAAATGGAGCCATTTCAGAAATTGAATGTTAGCATTACGATGTGCTGTTCAACTGTTCTGTCCCAAGTCAACGTTGCATGTTACATATTGACAGATTCTGGCTCCCGCTGTGTTTCAGCCCTCAGACAGTTGTTGATGGCTGCTGTAAAAATCATCTGATGCCATCTATGAACAGCAAGCATTTTCACAGTCAGAGAGTATCTGGAAAATGTCTGCTGCCGATTTGGCGGAGGAGGGTTTGCCAGGGGCAGAGGTGGCGTGTGGGACTTCACTTTCACTCACCAATTGATTGGCAGGTATGAAGCCTTCCACCAGGACCTGGAGACCAAAATAGGAGTTTACCCGCAGAATGTTCTGAAAGAACTGATTGCCTACAGTGCCTGCATCAGCCAGTATTTTCATGTGAAGGAGACCTATGAAGGGGTAAGTGGGAAACCAGCCTGCTCCTTTGAAGACTCTCATCCTGTTGCTCTCTCCCTTCCGTCATTTGGACCTTCCCTCAATTCCTTGTCAGTAAGGGAGGGGAACCCCCCCCCCAGGAGGGTGGTCACATGCTCTGTGCATTGAGAATGCTGTAGCAAGGCAGACATGTTTTCTGGAAGGCCTAGAGGGAGTGCACTTGCAGCAATGATACCACTGGGCCGCATCCCTGCTTTGTGTTTCCGTGCTGTTCTGTATCGGCTTCGCACACAGGCAGGCTCCTCCTCTGAACGGCATTAGATCTCCTTGGCCCTAAGGATCCTTCTTTGTTTGTTGTACTCCTGGGCTTCAGCCCCAAGCTCTGGCTGGGTCTAGCCATCCCAGTGACCGCACGTGGTTCTCTGTTTCCGTCTGGCTTTTGTGGCAGCTGTGCATGTTGTGTGTGTGGCTGGCGTGCTGAGCCTCTTGTGTTCCACCTCAAGGGTTCCTTGGCTATTTGGCGTACTGGTTGTCTCCAGGGGTGTTGTGAACACCTGCATTATGTCCTCGTAGGGCGTGGCTGCTGCTGGCACTGGGCATCTGCTGGAGCAGTTCATGCAGGTGACAAAGAGGGGGAGCAGGAGGCCATATAGCCCCTCTGTACACTGCCTTGGTCAGGCCACACCTTGAGTACTATGTGCAGTTCTGGAGGCCTCACTTCAGAAAGGATGTGGGCAAAATTGAGAGGGTGCAGAAGAGAGCGACGAGGATGATCAGGGGTCTGGGGACTGAGCCCTACGAGGAAAAGCTAAGGCCTTTGGGAATGTTTAGAAGAAGAAGAAGAAGAAGAAGATATTGGATTTATACCCTGTCCTTCACTTGGGAGTCTCAGAGCGGCTTACACGAACTCCTTTCCCTTCTCCTCCCCACAACAGACACCCCCTGTGAGGTGGGTGGGGCTGAGAGAACTCTGACAGAAATGGCTCTTTTTCAAGGACAGCTCTTGTCAGAGCTTGTGACTGACCCAAGGTCACATCAGCAGGTGCAAGTGGAGGAGGAGTGGGGGAATCAAACCCGGTTCTCCCAGATTAGAGTCCGCACACTTAACCACTACACCAAACTGGCTCATTAGTTTGGAGAAGAGGAGACTGAGGGGGACATGATTGCTCTCTTTAGATATCTGAAAGTCTGTCATTGGGAGGAGTGCAAGGAGCTGTTCCAGTTGGCAGCAGAGGAGAGGACCCGAAGCGACGGGTTTAAATTACATGTAGAAAGGTATCAGCTGGATATCCGGAAAAACTTTTCCACGGTCAGAGTGGTTCAAAGGTGGAATCAGCTGCCCTGGGAGGTGGTGAGCCCCCCTTCACTGACAGCTGTCAAGAAGAGGCTGGACAAATAGTTGTCAGAGATGCTTTGGGCTGGTCCTGCATTGGGCAGTTGGACTAGATGGTCTGTATGGCCCCTTCCCACTCTTATGATTCTATGTTTCAAGTAGGGAGCCTTTTGCCTCCTGTGTTTCTATGGCTGCTGCTGGAAAGACTGCTAATAATAGTCTTTGCGAAACTTCCTCTGCCAGACCTTTCTGTTAAGTCAAATGCAAAGGTTGTGGTCGAGTGGAACCCCTGCCTTGGTCGATCAGGCCAACTGAAAACAGCGTTGTCGGCTTTCATTAGAACGGACCAAGGACTATGATTCCCTGATGTTACTAGACGGGGGAAAACAAACTGTGGTTTCAGAAAAGAACAGTTTTAAAAAGCTGTCCCATGAAGTACAGAGCGGCCATTTCCAAGTGGGTGATCTGTCCAGCGTTGAATGCTTTGGGGAAGTGTGTCGTCCCCCCCCATCCCGCTGCTTCCCAACAGCATCGTGGTCCTTTTGTGGACCTCCCCCCCCCCGGGGGGGGTTAATTTTCCCCAGCTGTTTGCTGATCTTTCTCAAACCTGTGTTGCTGTGAAGTTTTGGGAAACATGATATTGCAGTAAAGTCTGGGTGGCCTCTGTGCGAGTGGGGAAATTTGGATTCCTTGCCCCACATGGCAGCCATTGTCTCAGACCATGTCCCCACAGCAGCCATTTCCATGGTATATCTTTGCAAGGGTGTGTGTGTGTGTGGGGGGGACGGAGACTTTCTTGAGAAACAAGAGCTGGGAGTTCAGAGAACCTGTCCCCGCTGTGACTGTGTTCTAGTGTTGAGTCCTTAAAAACAACAGCAGAAGACCTGGTGGCCCAGATGAGGGGGAGGGGGGCTGGGGCGGGGAAGCTCCAGGGAACCCCCCGCCCCGTGGCAGTCCCATTGCCGCTGTTCCTTTTTCTGCAACTGCACCAGCAACGGGGAAATCACAAAATCCCGTCCCTGTCTGGAAACCACCAAAATCGCCTGCAGCTGATTGCACAGTTGAGTCCTGTTTTTAAAAATGTCCAGACCATTCCTGACCCCTGAGGCAGGCTGTTTTCACATGGCACTGACTCTCCAGATAGCTCTTATTGCTGCTGCAGAAGACAGAGGCCACGGAGCACCCACACGGCAGATGCCATCCCTCCCCCAGGTCACCAGAGGACTCTAAAACCCAGTTGACAGATCGCTCTAGCACAACAGCATTATACTGATCTGTCGCTAAAATCTACTGCTTCCCCGCATGTATTTCAGCCTTTTTTAATGGGAAAGTTGCAGGCATAAAGAATTACTTTTTAAAAAATGAAAGCTGAGAACGTATAGATTGTGAAATGGATCATTATACCGTTATATAGAGATCTGGTAATTCCCTTCCTTTTAAAAAGCAGTCTGGTGAAGTGGGTTGGGTGGGAGGGGTGGCCGTGGGAGGCTGAGGCAAGGGAATCCGTTCATCAGCCACCCAGAGGCTCATCTGAGGCGGCAGCCGAGTGCCTAGATGTGCCCCAACGAGACTTAAAGGCTAAGAATGATAAGTCTCTGGTCCAAATCTGTCCGGCACCAACGTCTCACTAGCTGGCCTTGTGGGCAGGCTATCCTCCTATCCTCAGCCTTCCGAATCTGCAGCCTGGAGGCAAAATACCAACCTGTCCTATTCGGTTGCTGTTTGATTTGCGACAAGATAACATTTGTGACATACTTTTAACAATTCAAGGCACTAACTAATATCTAAACATCATTATTGTTCGTGGAAAACAGTGAATCATTCTTGTCGATTTCTCTTTCTGAACCCTCAATGTCTCTTCTCTTCCTACCTTGTTTTTACTTAGGAGCCATTGAGGAAGGCCAGGGCTGAAGAAGAAGAAGAAGAGGCAGGTAATTTCTGTTCATGCCATGTAATTTTTCTTGATTATTTCCACTAAAGAAGAATCAATTACTTCTGCGACATTTAATTTATTTACTTTATTTATTTATTTATTTTTGGGATTTATATCCTGCCCTATCCAACAGCTCAGGGCGGCTAACAGACGGCCATGCCGAAGTTAAAATATGCACACAACAATACAGCATAATAAAACAATGTATCCTACATAAAATTTGGTGCTCTGATTATATAAATAAAGCTCTGTTAGTTGACCACGACTGTTCTTTCCCCCTCCCTCCAATTCCACCTACTCTGTGGACGGTTTCCAAGGGCCAGCCAACCTAACGTCCAGTGTCATCTCAGGGCCAAAATGCATGATGCGTGTGACAGGAGTTGGAACACGGGCATCCAACTTGACTTGTCGTCACCCGTAGGATCGGAGAACTCGCCTCCGAAGCATTCTGTTGTTCGGGGGGTGGGGGGGGGGGGGGGGGAGACTTCAGGCTCCCCTCCCACGCTGTTTTTGGTCTGCCTGCAGCTCTTTCTCCTGTCCTGCATTTGACTACAAGTCAGGTCTGGCAGCCATGTCTCAGCTTATGCGCATTGTGCATTTGGCCTTCCAAGACCAGCAAGATAACCTTTAGTGCGTCAGAGCTTGCTTCGTCACAGGGGAAGTCGTGTTAGTCTGTGGCAAATCTAAACAGGAGTCTTGTGTCACTAAGGTTGGTGGCCTCCGGGTGAGGCCCAGATATCTGCCGGAATTTCAGCTGATCCCCAGGTGAGAGGGACCAGATCTTCTAGACCACCTCCAAAATCTCCAGGAGTTTCCCAGGACTTCATCCCTGTCCGTGGAAGTAGGAAATCGCATAGGGACTGTGATACAGAGGGAAGTGAGGTTCCCTCCTTCACACGTCCCTGAGGGTTCCCTACCCTATAAGTGGGCCATGGCCAGTGGTTGGCACCACACAACTGGGCCGTAGTTTTCCTAGGTAGAGGCTGCGGGGGGGGGGGGGGGTAGAACCATTTGGAAGGTTGGACAGGTAAATGTAGGTTGGCAGTTGGATGGGCAGGAGAGAGAGGCAGGGAAAGGAGAGAGGCTATGGGGACTTTCAGGAAAGTGAAAGAGGAAATAGTGTGGGAGTGAGAAATGAGATGCCTCCCGCAAGTCCTTAGGATACTTAAATCTGGTGATTGGGGCTGTGAACAGGCAAGAGAGATCTTTTGACAAACCTAAAAAAACACCCCAGGTTTGCAGGAAAATGTGAAATCTGGGGGAAAAAACAACCCCAACCCAAAACCATTGGGGGGGTTAAAAGAACCCCAACATGATAAAAGGAGTGCCTGTAGCTTTAAGAAACAGAGTCCCTCAGTGGCTGTTGCTAAGCAATGGCCACTTTATATGCCTTGTTTCTGTGAGGAAAAGGCCAGCTTGGGGGGGGAGGGAGGAGGAAGGGACCCTTCCGGGACCTTTTTAACTTGAAAGGGAGGACTTCTTGGGACCATGCCTGGCAGCAGCCACTGCGTGACTTGAAGCCACCTGACTTGCATGACTCAGCTGGGCCCGGCCGCTTGCTCCTGTTCAGAAGGAGGCACCCTACAGAAGCCAGTGTGGTGTAGCTATTAGAGCTTCAGAGCTGGGTCTGGGAAACCCAGGTTCCAATCATCAGTTTGCCATGGAAGCTCACTAAGTGATGCTGGGCCAGTCAGACACTTTCAGCCTGACCTACCTCACACGGTTGTTTTGAGGATAAAAAAGGAGGAGAGGGAAATGATGTGAGCTGCTTTGGTCCCCACTGTGGAGAGAGTTAGGGCATAAATGAAGTAAATGAATAATGAATATAGCTGAAGATGGGGGGGGGGGCAAATAAAAGGTGGGTTGGGGAATAGCTGAGAAGAAGAGAATGAGACAGGGAAAGGCATGTGGAGGTTGCTACGAGGAGGGGGAAATTTGGGGGAGGGATGCAGGGGAAAGTCCGCCAGGGTTCCCTACAATGCCAGTGAGCCTGGCCCAGCAGCTGACGCTCTACAACTGGTTTTCCTAGGTAGTGGCTGCCGGG
>NW_015165875.1:154289-154874 GCF_001447785.1 Gekko japonicus | reverse complement strand
GGGCTTTCAGAGAAGAGAAAGAGGAAATGGTGGGGTAGGGGGAAATGATATGCTTCCCACAAGTCCTTGCATGTTCCTGTTTGTATGTTTTAATAGTGAAGTTGGCCAAATCTGAGGATACTTAAATCCAGTTATTGGACCTTTGAATGAGCAAGACAGGTCTTTCTATAAACCTGAAAAACCTGCCAGGTTTGCAGAAAAATGTGAAATCTAATGGGAAAAATACCGGGGGGGGGGGCTGAAAACCCCAAAAATAATAAAAGAAGCACCTGTAGCTTTAAGCAACAGATTCCCCCAGTGTCCATTGCTAGGCAACCTCAGCATTCCAGGCTTGGTTCTTCCAGTCAAAGCCAGGGGAGGGGGCAGGGGCCATGCCTGGGAAATTCTTGGTGATTTTGTAGTGGAGTTTGGGGAGCAGAGAGGCCTCTGCTGGATATAATGCCGTGGTCATGTGGCCGGCAGGACTAAACACCAAGGCCCACGGAACACTGTTGAAGATAAAAGGCAGGCTGGGGAATGGCTGAGAAGGAGAGATGAGTCAGGGGAAGGGGTCAGGTTATGGGGGTTGACAGGAGAAGGGAAAGA
>NW_015165875.1:131955-154268 GCF_001447785.1 Gekko japonicus | reverse complement strand
AGATTCAGAGAAAAGGGGGGTGTCCCCCGTCCCCCCAAGTTCTGGAGGGTTCCTCACCACGCCACTGGGCCACGGGTTTCCCAGGCAGAGACTGCTGTTGGGGGGAGGGAGGGAGAGCTGAAGGCGGGGGGGGGCAGATAAAGGTGGGCTGGCCGTTGGGTGGGAAGGAGTGACGGTGGCAGGAAAAGGGGAGAGGGCGCGGGGGGGGGGTTTCAGGAACCGGAAAGGACTAGCGGTGGTGGTGGGGGAGTGAGATGCCTCCTGCAAGTCCTTGCAGGTTTCCATGCGTGTTCTTCCTCTCGCTCTTTGGAAAGAAATGGCTGAGGATGCAGAGGAAGCGGAAGGTGCAGCGGAGGCCCCGGAGTGTGTCCTCGAGCATGTAACGGAAGAGGGAGAGGGGCACAAGGACCGTCCGGAAGAACGGGACGAGCACGAGGCGGCAGAGGGAGCTGAGCCGATGGAGAGCCTCGGAGGAATGGAGAGCCCCCCTCCAGAAAGCGAGGGGATGGAAACTGGGACAAGCCTGGGGCTGACAAGCGACTCAGAGAGGTCCGAAGACGGGACCGAAGTGCGGGAGGCCGGAGAGGCTCCCGAGACAGGAGAGGCGGTGACACCCAAACAGGTGAGTCCGGGGGGGGGGGAGGGGGGGGACAAACTCAACGGGGCTGTTCTTGCTGGGCAAGACAATGAGAGTTGGAAGCAGTACCTAAGAGGACAAGCATAGGCTCAAGCAGGGGGGGGGGGTCTGCTACTTTTCTGCACTTTCCTAGTTTTTGTAATCCTAGTCCTATTGCATTGCTCATTAGATCTCTCGTGCTATGAGATTACATTGTTCTATGCCATGTTTGGGGAGCAGAGAGAACTGGCAAATGAATAATAAAGTGTGAATGAATGAATAATAAAGTAAATAAATAATGATGGGCGGACTACCACTGTACTAATCTGCCAGGCGTCTTCGGCCAGAGTGAAGATCAAGCAGCAGAAGGGATTGGAGGCGACTTCTAGAGGTGTATTCGGAGGGGTGGACCGGGAAAAACCCCCCACCTGAGCTCCACCTCCCCAGAGAAGGGAGGAAGAGTCTGCCTGGCCAGCCTCAAGCAGGAGGTACCCAGCCAAGGTGGGCAGCCAGGCAGGAAGAGGCCAAATGGGCCCTTCCCTCACCATTGCAGGCCCCCCTCCTCCCACCCCTCCGGCTGGCACTCGCCCTTCTCTTTGGGCTGGGGTGCCAGTAGCTTCGTACCACGAGCACTTTCTTTTCGCCTCCTCCTGGGAGCTCAGGGAAGTGTGCATGGGTCTCACCTGGCTGTTTGGTTTTCACAACAACCCATTGAGGTGGGTGGTGCCGAGAGTGGATCGAGTCCACCCACTGTAGCCTTCAAGTGGGAATTTGTGCTTGGCTGGATCCCCCCTAACCACGACACCCCACGGGCTCCCTGCAGGGAATGCGCCTCACCTCTTGGTTGGATGCCTCAGTTGGGTCACTCAGCGCCTGGAAATATCCATTTAGCAGCAGGCAGCCACCCCCTCCCTTCGCTTTCCTTTTCCTCTCTTTCTGCTTGCTCTTGGGCCCCTTCCTTCTCTGTGTTCCTGCCACTCAGTTTCCCCTGCATCTCCCCGGATGCCCGGCTCTTTGTGCAGTTCAGAAGTCCCAAGTGCCATGTTTTCTACCGCAGTGGACTTGCATCTTCTCATGGCATCCGTGTATCCTCAGTTTAGCATCCAGAGCATGTCACTGAAAAGCAGTAAAAGCCTGAAGTTACTCTGTCTGTGATGCTTGCTGCTGTTTGGGCACAAATGAAAGATTCAGGGCACGCGGGTGGCTGTAGAATGGCCAGGGTCCCTGGGGCTCCGCACAGCTCCTTCTCCGGCGGCGGAATGCCACGGAAGAAGTGGGCAGTGGGCCCGATGGTCTTCTGACTGGCCTGGGAGACAGGATGGGCGGGCCCACTGGGGGCGGCGCTGGTGCTGGAAGTCACAACGCGGCGGTTACATCTGGCTGGCCTCTTGAAGAAGATGTGGAGGAGGGGTGGAGAGAGGAGGCTTGAGGCCTGTCTTGGAGATGGGTGTTTGTGGGGCAGAACAGTGCCCTCTTCTGAAGAGCCTGAGTCCAGGGACCTGAACCACAGAGTGGGGACAGCCTGAAGGAGGGGGAGACACTCAGGGCACTGCAAGGAGTTTGGCTGGCATGCGTCCTCCTCAGGGCCGGCTCACCCACTAGGCCAACTAGGCATTCGCCTAGAGCGCTGGGCCCTGGATGGGGGCGTCGAAGTTCGCCTCCCCCCCCGCCAAAAGCCCGTGCCGATCTGGAGAGACCTGCTGGGCCCGTCTCTCCTCCCCGGGCGCTCCCCTTGGCCCTTGGACAACTCCTCCTCTCTTTCTTGTGCCACATCCGCCCGCTGCGTGTGGGTCAGCTGAGCAATGGAGACCACCACGGCCCCTCCTCCCCTCCCCTCCAGGTGGAAGTCTGCGCTCCGCGGAGGAGGCCGTCAGAAAGGGTCTTGGAGTGCTTCACGACCGCAAGTGGGAACACATACACGGTGTTTGAGCCTGCAGGGAAAAGGAAGACCAGGAGGTCTGAGAAATATTACGCCGGGAAGCTGAAAGAAGACCAGCTTCCTTCATACGTGGAGCAGGTGTACCTCTCCCAAACCTTCGATGAAAATGCAAGAAGACAGTGAGTCAGAATCCACTTTCTCTCTCTCTTTTTCTTTTGTCTGAAGAAGGGGCAAAGGAGCCATTGGACACACTAAGGACGGCGATTGAATTAGGCAGCTTTTTAAAAATGTCAGGTTTGGTCCCCGGGGAACCCCGTGTCTACCACTAAAAAAACCTAGTTCCACGCTGGGGATTATTAGGGAAGGGGCTGCAAATGAGACAGCCAGTAGTTCCGCGCTGCCGTTGTACCAATCTGTGGTGTGGCCGCGCTTGGGACTCTACGGCCAGATGTAGTCACTCGTCTCAAAAAAGAGTACCAAGCGGGGAGGCATGGCGAAGATCTGTGCAATGACGCGGGATAGGGAGGCAGTGGACCGAGGGGGGTCTTTCCCTTTTTCTCTTGTCAGGCTACAGCTTAACTAGCTGGGACCTCCTCAGCACCCACACCCTTTGGACACAACGAGAGGGGGGGGCATTGCCTTTGGCCGGGCTTCCAAGGGGGGGTGTGGACGGCCGCTGGACTAGATTGACCCTCCTCTGATCCAGCAGGGTTGCTCTGACAGTTCTAATGGCACTCAAATCTTTTAAGGAGTCCCTTTAGTTTTGCATCCCACTCTGTCACTGGGGGAGCTGCGGTGGCTCAAGGGGTTAAGACGCTGAACTGCAGGCTGTGGAAGGTCGGTCGTTAAGCAGTTCGAGACCCGAGTGTGCCGTATGACGGAGTGAGCTCCCGTCTCTTGTTCCACCTCCTGCCAACCTAGCAGTTCGAAAGCAAGAAATGGCAAGTAGATAAATAGGTACCACTTCGGTGGGAAGGGAACAGCGTCCCGTGCGCCTTGGTGTTTAGTCCTGCCGGCCACGTGACCACGGAAACGTCTTCGGACAGTGCTGGCTCTTCGGCTTGGAAATGGAGATGAGCACCGCAACCCTAGAGTTGGACTCGACTGGCTTTCGAGCAAGGGAGACCTTTACCTTTACCTTTACTGTCACTGGGGCTTTGGAGGTTCATGCAGATCCTTGTGATTTAAAAAGGAACAAAGACATGGATTTAATCTGAAACGGGAGAACGTTGACTGTTCTGAGTTTGAGCCGTTCTGAGTTTGGAACTGGCTGGAAATGATTCCTGGCTGGCTACAAAGAGCTCTGGCCTTTGGGTCAGGTGCTACTTTCAGGCTCCCATTTTGTGGCTTTCTGCCCACCTGCCTAGTACCTGCTCCGCCTGTGTGTTGTAAATAAGCGAATATTACAGGACACAGTTTAAAAACCCCACTACTCCCCTCGCTTCTCCAAAGGAAAACTCGGCACGCCTACCTGGGAGTTTTCCGATGGCTTTTCATTTCATCTTTTTGTGTGCTGGTGGTTTTGTTTGCAGAAAGTGGCAAGATCCGTGTGGCTCTATGCCAGGATCTCCATTTAAGTAAAGTTACATGACCGCAGGAATGACAGGGGGGTTGTGCAATGCTCCCTCTAAGCTGTGGAGTCTTGTGAGCAAAAATTCCAATTTGTGAGCTACTGGCATTAAAGTTGTGAGCGAGCGATTTGGGTACTGCATAAATTAGTTTGCTCTGGAGCCATCCCTTCCTGAGCTAAGACAAAAACGTGTAAGCCAGAGGCTAAAAAACTATGCCAGGATCTCCATTTAAGTAAAGTTACATGACCACAGGAATGACAGGGGTGTTGTGCAATGCTCCCTCTAAGCTGTGGAGTCTGGTGAGCAAAACTTCTACCTTCCTGAGCTAAGACAAAAACGTGTAAGCCAGAGGCTAAAAAACTATGCCAGGATCTCCATTTAAGTAAAGTTACATGACCACAAGAATGACAGGGGTGTTGTGCAATGCTCCCTCTAAGCTGTGGAGTCTGGTGAGCAAAACTTCTACTTTGTGAGCTGCTGGCATTAAAGTTGTGAGCAAGAGATTTGGCTACTGCATAAATTGGTTTGCTCTGGAGCCGTCCCTTCCTGAGCTAAGACAAAAACGTGTGAGCAGGAAGCTAAAAAACTGTGCGCTAGCTCACACTAACTCAGCTTAGAGGGAACACTGGTGTTGTGCTAGAGGCTTTGCGGAACCCCTTTGGAGGGAAGGTTTGCAGGAAGTGCAGCAGCTGGTGTCATGCAGGTGCCCTTTGAGTGGTCGCTGGAGACATAAGGGTCAGCCATGGAGGGAGGGAAGCCTCATCTGAAATGACACGTTATGATAAGCGTTTTTGGAAGGGCTGTTGCAATTTGACTCTTCAGTACATAATTCCCAAACGAACAGCTGTGAGATCATTAATTGATCAAAGGTTCCTTCAAGCCTAAAGCCCGCCCACCTGGGAGGCCTCTGACTACGTCTGTGTGTGATTTCTGCTCTGGTCCTGCCTCTGTTCAGTCGGGCTCATCTGCAGGTGAGTGATTCTGCTGCATCTCTTCATCGGCGGTAACCAGATACGTTAAACTCCAAAAATGGGCTGCGTCTCCGAGGTTCCCAAATACAAGATGCAGCCTGTTTTCGGAGTTTAGCCTATTTGTGAGATGCAGCCCGTTTTCGGAGTTTAAACATATTTGGTTACAGCAGCGCTCTCGCTCTGTTGTCCTTGGTTGTCTTTGCATCTCTTCATCAGGGCGTTCGGTGAGCCCCATGCAGAGAGGCACAGCAGAACTGCTTGCCTGTTGTGTCTCTGAATGAGTAGCTGCTGCTCCAGGCTCCCAGTCTAGGAGTCCCACTCAGAACAATAACTGTTGCAGAACAGTCCCTTTGAGCCGGGGTAAATCTTATAATTAACAGGAAAGGCTGTCTTGTGCCTGGGAGAAACACCACAGGCCATTTGATCCATAGGCCCCACACGTGTGGGTAACATGACATAACCCGAGAACCATAAAAGGAGGCGAGACGAAGCACCTGAGCGGCCATCTGTGCTTGAAAGCAAGGAAACGGATCCTCTCCTTCTCTCGTTGCTCCTCACAGAATCCGACTGCAGTTCTTTGAACACCTGGAGAAGTGGTTTGCCCAGACCTTGTCCGCCGCACGGGCAGTTATGGCCTCCAAGAAGGAGGAGCTGAGTTCGGAGCTGCAGCTGCGCATCCACCTGCACGAGCCGAGGCGGGGGCGTATCGAGAAGGACGTCTTCCAAGTCAGGCTGGGTACTCGTCTCTTCTTGGCTGTGTTGGGGAAAGGAGGCGCAAACCTCTGGAGATCGGGATCCTCAGATCGCCCGCAGGCTTGCCCTGGCACTGTTAAGACATCCCACTCACTGGTCCCACTTCCCTGACTGTGGGGGTGACAAGATGGTGAGCAGGAAGAGTCAGTCCAGAGGCCAGGGCCCCTTCGTTCAAGGGTCTTGCCCCGCACCCACAGGCATCCTCCGTGTGCCCCAGTCAGCCAAGGAGAAAATGCAGAACAGGTTGGACCATACACTGTAAGGACAAAAAAGAGAAAAGGGGAAAAAACTGAACCTAAAACCTAGAATTCAGAACCTAAAAAGGTTAGTCAAGAATAGAAGAGGGCCAACTCTAAAAATCTAATTATGAAACATACAAAAATATACATGTATTTATACAAACAGAACATGTTGGCTGATATGTAAAAATATATACAATCATACATCTACAAAATATGGAATAAAGACCAGAAAACAATTGTTCCGAAGTTTAGCCACTGGGCAAAGAAAAGAAATACAAAAATACAAATGAAGCCTCCAGTGCAATCACATGTCCAGTAGTACTTCTCTCTGGTCAACTATATATTCTCCTCTGAGGAAGGCCTGTAAAGGCCGAAATGCGTTAGGTCTATTTCATTAGCCCTTATATGTTTTTATATTTGTATATGAGGTATGAATGGGCCCTTGTTTGTTATTTTAATTTGTGTTGAATAAATACATGTATATTTTTGTATGTTTCATAATTAGATTTTTAGAGTTGGCCCTCTTCTATTCTTGACTAACCTTTTTAGGTTCTGGACCATGCACTGAACATGAGTCAGCAGTGTTATGTGGTAGCCAAAAAGGCAAATGCGATTTTGGGCTGTATCAACAGAAGTAGAGTGTCCAGATCACACAAAGTGATGGTATCACTTTACTCCACTCTGCTTAGACCTCACTTGGAGTACTGAGTTCATTTTTGAGCAGTGCAGTTTAAGAAGGATCTAGACAAGCTGGAACCTGTCCAGAGGAGGGCAACGAGGATGGTGAAGGGTCTGGGGACCAAGTCCTAGGATGAAAGGCTGGAGGAGCTGGGTGTGTTTAGCCTGGAAGGGAGATGACTTGAGAGGTGATAGGATCACCGTCTCCAAGTCCTTGAAGGGCTGTCATCTAGAGGATGGTGCAGAGTTGTTTTCCGTTGCCCCCGAAAGTCGGACCAGAACCAACGGGCTGAAATTAAATCAAGAGAGTTTTTGGCTAAATACTAGGAAGAACTTCCTGACAGTTAGAGCGGTAGCGGTTCCTCAGTGGAAACGGCTTCCTCGGGAAGCGGTGGGCTCTCCTTGTTTGGAGGTTTGCTTAAAAATGGCCATCTGGTTCTGTGGATTTAGGCAGATCATGAGAGGGGGGGCGGGAAGGGAGGAGTCAGGGCCGGGCTCTCCTGGCCCTTTCTCATATGGCCACGATAATGCCGATGGCCCCTTTGGGATTAGGGAGGAGTTTTCCTCCAGGCTCGATTGGCCCAGGCATTCTGGAGGTTCTTTGCCTTCCTCTGGGCATGGGGGGGGGGGTCACTGGGGGGGGAAGGTAGTTGTGAATTTCCTGCGTGGTGCAGGGAGTTGGACTAGAGGTCCCTTGAGGTCCCTTCCAGCTCTGTGTTTCTGTGTGGAAGAGGAGTCTTGTGAGTGGCACGCACCACTTCCTGCGTTGCCCCCAGTACAGCAGGCACCCTGGGTCCCACCACCGGCAGGATTCTCCTGGCAGGAGGTAAAGAGTGACACGCCCCCAAGGTGCTGAACCACAGAGCTGCCGTGCGGTCAGATTCGTCCTCCGGCAGGCATAGTGCGTCAGTGCCCATTCTGGGAATTTAAAGTCAAGTCTAGTAACACCTTAGCAAACCACAAGATTCGGGGGTGGGGTATACACTTTCAAGATTCAAAGCTCCCTTCATTTAGTACCCCCAAAGCGATCTTCTGGGGATTTCATCAGCCTGGTTTCCGAGGGGTGATACGAGGGGAGGGAGTGAAATGTTTTGTCTCCCTCCGTTCAGATCTTGACGTAGTCCCTGGGTGGCCGTGGGCCAGGAGCCTTTCCACAACCAAGGCCAGTTCACAGGCCGGGCTGCTAACAGCCTGGAGAGGAAGAAATGTCCTGCCTCTGTTAACAGAGGCTTAATGTGTGGCAGTGAGCCAGTGGCACTTCTCGTGGCATGGAGGTAAACAACATCACCTGGCCAATAACGCCCTGTCATGCCTCTGTTGCAGGGGCAGGACTATTTTTCTCCAGGCTGGTGACGACCCTGTTCGTGGGTGTTTTGAAGAAGAAGGGGTGGGTGGGTGTACACCTCCCAGAGCCGCTTGGAAGAAGGGGAGGGTGAAGCCTGAAGCGGTTTTCTCTCTCTCTCTCTCTCTCTCTGTCTGTCTGTCTCTGTCTCTCTCCCAGTGGAACTGCAGCTCCACAATGACCGTCTGGCACGCCACTGCGCTGGGGTGGTGGAGGCTTTGAACCAAGAGAAAACTGCCTTTCAGAAGCTTCAAGAAGGCCAGAACACACTCAGCAAAAACTTCCGAAAGAGGATCCAAGACATGGAAGACATCTTCCTGAGAGAGAGCAGGGCAGAAAAGTCAGTGGGCTTCCCGCGGGATTCCCTGACCCTGGGGGCACGAGGCCTGTCCTCGGGAACGTTGAGTGGGGGCTGGGGAAGGGGGGGGTGTCACTTCGCTTCGTCTCCCTTGTGCTTCTGTAGCGATGGGCGTAGCCCTGTCCTGAAAGCTGAGTGGCTCCGGGGTGTGTGTGTGTGTCCCTGCAGCCTGCCCGGTGGGCGCTGGGGGGCTTGCCCAGCCTGTTCTTCCCCTGCCCCCCTCCCCTCGTCCTTAGGCTGATGGCCCTCAGCAACAACTTGCACACGGAGCTGCTCAACCACATGGAAGTGATGCAGGTCTCCCTGCGGAGCTACAGGCAGTACCTGGAAGAGGCGCTCGGGAAGCTGCGGGAAGCAAACACCGACTTCCTGAAGGCCTGCAGGTAGGCCCGCCCGGCTGTTCCGCAGAAGAAGGGCCCGCTCTCCCTCTGCAGCTCTTCCGCCCTCCCTTTTCTTCTGGCTGCTCAGTCGCGGTGTCAGTATTTTATTTGCTTATTAGGTTTGCTAGGCCGCCCTTCCCCTACCAGTAGGGCCGAGGGCGGCTGACAACGTGGAATATGCAATTTATGCAATACACAACTTCTTATCCGTCCTCTTGGCTGGGATCTGAGTCTCCCCTTGTCTCCAGGAAGCCTCTTCCGACTTAACTGGTTTGAGGGCCAAACGACATGTTACATTCCGGGGCCCGGCTTCCTTTCCTTGCAGTCATGCAGCAGCGGCTAGGAGAGGCATTTATTAAAGTCCCTGAAAAGTACGCAGACGAAGAGTGATTTCAGCAAAGCGTACTTTATTTGATCAGGAACAAGACGACTTTGGCCGGCTTGCAGGCCGGCTTATATCCCCCGAGAAACTGCCACCCAAAACACACCCCTACTTCCCAATAGGTTATTTACAGTGGCTGAGAGTCCCATAGGCTCTCGGCCGGGAACCTAGCCCCCTGATTGTCTCTTGGAGCGAAGCTCGACGTTAGTCTCTGGACTTGTCTGGACTGGATACATTACAGTCCCAGCGAGTCGGGAGCAGCTGGCGCATCCAAGGTCAGAAAAGCAAAGGAAGATAAAACTCAGGAGACTTTGTTTGTGTACCGGGCAGAGGCTAGGAGGATCCCCCACACACACACATTCCAGAGAGTGGCAGTGTTACCTGACAGTGGCACAGCCCACGGGAGTCGGTAGGCTCAGCAGCCCTGTGGTGGGGAATGTCTCCAGGTCCCCAGGACTTGCCGCATCCGGAGGATCAGGCAAGTGAGCAGGCAGTTTCCATGTGACTAGGTAGCCCTGGAGAGCCAGGCCAGTGAGGTGGGGCTGCCAGTGTAACGTCCTGGATCACACCGACCTCCTGTGTGCCAGAGCAACTTTGCAAGTTTAAAACAAGAAACTCTGGCTTTGTTTCCGTATGGCATATGGGATGGCTGTACCTTTGCTCTCTTCCCCCGCCCCATTTTCAGATTATTCTCGGAAGGGGGCAACTTCTGCCCCGAAGAGCTGGATCACTTTGTCAAAAGCCTGCAGAAGGAGACGGGGCGCATTGACTTTGTGGAAGGCCTGATCATGATCGACATGGAGAAGATGGAGTCCAGCCACTTGGAGCAGGTGAGCGGCCGCCTCCTGCCTCTCTGTTGCGAACGCCCGGGGGAGTCGAGTTGGGGGAAAGCAAGAGGAATGCAAAACCGGTCTGCGGTTTCTCGCCCCCAAGGCTATCGAGATCACCAGCAAGTTTGAAAATAGGTTCCGTTACCTAGCAGTGGATCGAGTCTTCATGGAGAAAATCCAGCGGTTTATGACCAACCTGCAAGTGAAAATCAAGCTGGAGGTACTGGCGGGCGGGCAGGGGGGAGAGCCTTTTCGTGTTCTTTCTCACCACTCACTGTGGGCGTTTTGGAGACCAAGGTTCAAAGGCAAAGGTGCCCATTACAGTGCAGGTTCCCTCACTTCATATCTGTCTGGGGATGGTGACGGCTTGTGGGTGAGCGACGGGGGAGTGTTGCTGTCTGACCCCTGCAAATGCCCCCCACCCACGGGCGATGAGGCTGAAAGGAGCACCACTGCGGCTGGCAGGTCAGCGGTGGAGATGAGTGGGTTTGTTGGGGAGAATTAGGGGGCGCCTTCCCCCTGCCCACCTGCTGGCTCCATCCTGCAGATCTCCTGCATTCACATCAACCTGCAGGCATTTGTTGGGTGGGATTGCTAATTCTGAAGGAGACAGAGTCAGGATTCAGAATGATCTAGATAGGCTGGAACAGTGGGCGGAGACAAATAAAATGAATTTCAGTAGAGAGAAGTGCAAAGTCCTACACTTAGGGATAAAAAAATCAAAGGCACCGATATAGACTGGGAGGGGACAGCAGCACCTGTGAAAGGGATCTGGGTGTTCTGGTTGATCACAAGCTAAACATGAGCCTGCAGTGCGATGTGGCTGTGAAGAAAGCTAATGCAAACTTTGGATGCATTAACAGAAGCATTGTGTCCAGATCACGGGAGGTGGTAGTTCCGCTCTGTTCTGCTATGGTCAGGCCTCACCTTGGAGTCCTGCGTCCAGTTTTGGGCACCACATTTTAGGAAGGATGCTGTAACGATTTCATGTTTATGTGTGTGTGTGTGTCTTTAAAAGTTTAGTTTGCATGGCTGTGATATTCTAGAGTGCTGGAAGCAGGCAAGTGGTATGATTGGTGAATGACAGAGAGGGGGAGGGGTTTTGGAATGGATGCTGTGTGGATGATTTGAATGTCTATCAGGAGTGACTGTTGGAGAAATGACAGTTAAGGTTTAACAGTTAAACAGTTAGTCAGAAGAGTGTGTACTGTGTAAAAGCAGTTGATATGAGTTTTGTCCTGAGGTCTCTGTGTGAGAAGTTTTCCTGTGGGAAATATAAGAGTAAAAGTCTCTGTGTTAAGCAGACAGTTAAGTTCTGTCTCTGGGTTGAAGGAGACTCATCCCTGTGAGGGAAAGATTTGGTTCTGTGTAGTAAAAGAGTTACCGGTAAGCAGTTTTTTCGTTTTAAGGTCTGAGAGAGAGAAGTCTTGTGTGTGTTATGAAAAGTTAAAGCATAAAGAAACAGTAACCATATATGGCCTAAGGAAAATATTGTTACTAAGTGACATGCCCTGATCCCTGTCAATAAGAGGGAAGAGTGTGTGAACATCAAATAAATCTACTTTTATTTAAGATATAAGTTCTGAACGAAATTCTTCCCAGGAAACACATAGTCCTTCAAAAGCCCAGACCCTGGGTCACAATACCAAAACCCTAAGAAGAAATATATTAGTATAAAGGTGTGGAAAGCCTTAAAATATTCCTGGTGGCAGCTGGATACCCATAGAAAAATAAAACATAAGAACACGTTTAAAGTAAAACCAGACCTCCCCAGAGTAGAGGTCGTCACAGATGCTGACAAGCTCGAGCGTGTCCAGAAGAGGGCAACCAGGATTGGGAGAGGGTTGGAATCCAAGTCTTATGAGGAAAGGCTGAAAGAGTTGGGTCTGTTTAGCCTGGGAAAGACAAGGCTTAGAGGGGACATGATGGCAGTCTTCAAGTATTTGAAGGGCTGTCATGTAGAAGATGGAGCAGATCTCTTCTCTCTTGCTCCGGATTGCAAGACTAGATCTAATGGGTGGAAATTACAAGGGAGTCGATACCGGCTAAATATCAGGAGAGACTTCCTAACTGTAAGAGTGGTTGAGCAGTGGGACAGACTGCCTCCGGAGGTGGTGGATGCTCCTTCACTGGGTGTTTTCAAGCGGAGGCTGGACGACCATCTTTTGGGTCTGTTGTAGGGCCGTCTTTCGGCTCTGCTCCTGCAGAGTGCAGGGGGTTGGACTAGATGACCTGCAAGATCCCTTCCCACTCTCACATTCTGTGATTCTGTGCGCATTTGCGAGGGGACTCCAAAGTTCTGCCTGCAGCGGACCAACAATCCCTCTTACTGGTATCTGCTGGGGCAGCCCTTCTCCATGCATATTCTGGGGTCTGTTGGCTTCCAGTGAGGTCTTGATCCCCTTGCGTTTTTTTTTTCCTTTCTAGGTGGCAAAATCGAATTTTCAGTCTCAGACGTTGAGCTCCCATTTAGAGACGCTCCTTAGCAGGATTGACGCCTGTGCCCACCCCAATGTGGATAAAGAGGTAAGTTCCCGTTCCCAGGAAGCACTGCCTGAGGACACGCCTTCGTGAGGACGGGCGGATGCAAAGGAGCAGAGTTGCCTCCAGGTTCGGTACGCCTCTCTGTTCCCCTGTGAGGAAAAGGCTGAAGACTTTAGATAGGGTGTTCAAGAATCACACAACACACTGATTTCTTTGAAGCTGCAGATCAGCTCTGTCTGTCTCTCTCTCTGTACCAGGACTGTCCCTGTTCATCTCCCTGTTCTTCTGACAGGCTGTCTCTCAGCAGCATTTTTATTAACAGAAAGAAAAGTAAGCTCATTCATTCGTACATTTGTTACAACAGAGCAAAAGACTTTGTAAGCTAGAAAAATACAGTGTAGTTCACAGAATGTTCCTTTACAGGCAAGATAATCTTTGAATGTTGCAAAAGCTTGTATGCTCTCAGTAATTCATTGTTATAAGAGGAATTTAGCAGTCTCGTGCAAAAACAGAAAACCTTGTTTCCTGCTTGCCAATTCTCCCGGCAGAGTAGTGTCTGTGGGAATTCGTACTTTGACTTGGGAAGTCTGAACTTTGACCCCGGGTGTGCCACGCTGGATTTCCATTCAGACCCCACAAAAGGCGCTCTGGAATGCTGTGCTGGAGCCTGTCCCGTGCCGGGGTGGTGGCCCCCGGATTTCTGGGGAACGTCCACAGGACCCCAGACGCATTCTGAGCACGGTTTATGGTGCTTTGGGGGGCTTTCTCCTTGAACCTGGAATAAAAAATGGTTCGAAGGGGGAACCGTGGGGGTGACTCTGGATGGCGTCACCCTACAGTTGATGCCGCAAAAGGTAAAGCAAAGGGTCGTCGTCTCCCCCTTTTTTAACGTTTTACTCTTGGCTCCTATTTCTCAAGCAGTTTCTTTATCAAGCAAAGCAAACAATTGGGAGAGTAGCCTCCCTGCTCTTGTATGCAAGGATGGTGGCAGTGTCGGAGCTTTTGTGAGTCACTGCTCACTTCTTCGGAAACTCTGAAGAGGCTCCTGCCCTACCCAAAATTTAGGAGCTTTGGTGGCTCAAGTGGTTAAGACGCTGAACTGCAGGCTGTGGAAGGTCAGTAGTTCAGCAGTTCAAGACCCGAGTGTGCCGCATGACGGAGGGAGCTCCCGTCTCTAGTTCCAGCTCCTGCCAACCTAGCAGTTCGGAAGCAAGAAATTGCAAGTAGATAAATAGGTACCACTTCAGTGGGAACAGCGTCCCGTGCGCCTTGGTGTTTAGTCCTGCCGGCCACGTGACCACGGAAACGTCTTCGGACCGTGCTGGCTCTTCGGCTTGGAAATGGAGATGAGCACCGCAACCCTAGAGTCGGATTCGACTGGCTTTCGAGCAAAGGAGACCTTTACCTTTACCTTAAGGTGCTACTGGACTTGAGTTACAGACAGACTAACATGGCCACCCATCTAGAAAAATAAAGTGTTATTTCAGACAATATGTAACAGCGTTGTAGAATTTGTTTTCTGCAAAACAAGTTGGCAGCTTCGATGACTTTAAGACAGTCGATACATTCATGGATTAAACAGTCATTAACTGAAATGGAGCCTCCGTGTTCAGGTGCAGTGGACTCAGTTTTAGTGGTTATAGTGGCAGACTAGGCTCTCAGAGACCCAAGGTTCGAATCCCCGCTCAAGTCAGAGCTGCATGTTGCTCCTAGCACATGATTGCAATGGGGACCTTGTAGCAGGATGAGTTCAGTTTAGCAGTTTAATGCAGGAGCACTGCAAGGACCTGGTTCAGATCAGGGCGGTGGCACAAAAGGGGCTACGGCCACCATCTCGCACCGTTTCCTGACACGAGCCATCGCAAGGGGGGAGGGAAGTATTTTTGGCCCCTCGTAGGGCTGCACATATGGACACTAATTAATTAATTTATGCCCTGGCTTTCTCCCCAGGGAGGATGCAAAATGGCTTACATCCCTCTCCTCTCCTCCATTTTATCCTCACAACAACCCTGTGAGGTAGGTTAGGCTGAGAGTTTGTAACTGACCTAAGCAGAAGAAGAGTTGGGTTTATACCCAGCCCTTCACTTGGAGTCTCAGAGCGGCTTACAATCTCCTTCCCTCCCTCTCCCTACAACAGACATCCTGTGAGGTCGGTGGGGCTGAGAGAGCCCTGAGAAAACAACTTTTGATAGAACAGCTTTGAGAGAAGTGCGATTGACACAAGGTCGCCCAGCTGGCTGCATGTGGAGGAGGAGGAGGTGGGGAATCAAGCCCAGTTCTCCAGATTAGAGTCTGCCACTCTTAACCACGACACCAAACTGGCTCCCAGGCGAGCTTCCATGGCACAATTTGGTCTTAAAGGTGCCCCTGGCCTCAAACTTTGTTGAATAACTAAATGTTTGAGATGAACTTGCGTACATGTCTTCCCAGGTGCACATTGTCAGAATCCTGGTTGAATCAGTTCTCAGCACCACTCACTTTGAAAAAAAGTTTAGCTTATTGAGACATTGAAGAATACCATATTGAACACAAGGTTTGTTAGGACTGAAGGTGAAAGGACAGGGATTGCAGCTATATTGTGTTCAAGCAGAGACACTAAAGATCAGGACCCAATCAGCCCACGGCATTTAAGAACATTAAGAGACGCCAATGTTGGATCAGGCCAAAGGCCCATCCAGTCCAACACTCTGAGTCACACAGTGGCCAGAAATACCAGTGCCATCAGGAGGTCCACCAGTGGGGCCAGGACATTAGAAGCCCTCCCACTGTTGACCCCCCCCCCCCAAGCACCAAGAAGACAGAGCACCACTTGCCCCAGAGTCCCTATCTATACCTTGTGGCTAATAGCCACTGATGGACCTCTGCTCCATATGCTTATCTAATTCCCTTTTGAAGCCGTCCATGCTTGTAGCTGCCACCCCTTCCTGTGGCAGAAACAACGGTCAACTACCTCCCCCCCCCCCACTAAGCAGGTACCCCTCTATAAAGCAGAACAAGAGGTCTCTGCGGACACATCAAAGCCTTTAGGAAAATGAAAGCATTTGGTTTCACACCCCTCTTCTCCCCCTCCTTCCTCTATGGCAGGAGAACTATAAAATGCACATGCCTTGGTGACTCCTGTTGGAAAGAGGATGCTGGACAAGGTGGGCTTCTGTTCTGACCCCGGAGAGCCCTTCTCATGGGACGTTCTTAGTGATGGGGCAGAGTAGAATGAGAAAAGGGTGCCGAGTTCTGAGGAAATCTGCTCACCTTTGTTCTTTTTTTCTCAGCCCATCACTTCCAAAGAGCTGTATGAGTTTGCCAAGTTTGTGATGGAGAAACTGAAGGAGAGAAGCAAATATCTCAACTGCTTGCTGGGACAGGTAAAGGCTCCTCCTCTGTCAGAATGCCGGTACTGTCACTGATGTCGCACCAAGGGTCGGCTCTGCACTTCACAGAGCAGCAGAAACAAAAAGGGAAACCCACCTCTGCCCCCAAGGAGCTTTCAGTCTCTAAACATTGTCAGAAAGTGAAAAGTACGCAGACAGAGAGTGATTTCAGCAAAGCGTACTTTATTCGATCAGGAACAAGACGACTTTGGCCAGCTCGCAGGCCAGCTTATATTCCCCGAGAAACCGCCACCCAAAATACACCCCCCCCCTTCCCAATAGGTCATTTACAGTGGCCGAGAGTCCCATTGGCTCTCACTCAGGAACCCAGCCCCCTGATTGGAGCGGGCTAGGATCCGCATAGTCCATTGTCTCTTGGAGCAAAGCTCAACGTTTGTCTCTGGACTTGTCTGGACTTGTCAGGACTGGATACATTACAGAAAGGGAGGTTGCAGAGGAGGCGAGGAAGGAGAAAGGTGGTGTATAAGGGCAGGTCTTGGGCTGTGTGGAACTAGCTTTGGAGTAAATATGCACTGGGTTCGCTCACGAGCAGTGTTCCCTCTAAGCTGAGTTAGTGTGAACTAGCTCATAGTTTTTTAGACTCCGGCTCACACATTTTTGTCTCCGCTCAGGAAGGATGGCTCCAGAGCAAACTGATTTGTCCAGTAGCCAAATCACTCACTCACAACTTTAATGCCAGTAGCTCACAAAGTAGAATGTTTGCATACAAGACTCCGCAGTTCCGAGAGCGCATTGCCCACAAGGCTTGTTCGCTGAACACTTTGGACACTAGCACTGAAAGGCCAAACCTCTGCAGGTTAAAACTCCCCCGTCTTTGCGCATTTCCTAAAGCTGGTGCTTACTTGCTTGTGCTTGGGGGTCTGTTCATCTGTGTCTGGTCAGCCGCACCGAGGTCTAGAGGGCCTCAGAGCCTTGGGACCAAACTGGTGCATGGCGGTGGGGGGGAGGGGGGGCTGCTCTGGGCACATGCCAAAGGGAGAGGGGGTGTCGCTGAATTCTTTCCTCTTTCCTTCCTCCAGCTACTTTCCCCTTTGCTGAATTCGCCATCCACTCTTTTAAAAAAATAATTGTCCCGCCGCGGGCTCCTCTGCGGCCTCACGGGCTGCTGCGGCGGGACTGGCGCCATATGCGCCGAGCCCTCGACGCCCCTCAGAAGACAGAACCCCGTTCAGGAGGAGAACCCAAAGGATCACAGGGAGGCGGGACTAGACTGGAGACACCCCATAGGGAAGGTGGAGGGGGTTGAGTGACAGGTCAGGGAAGCGGTGGTGGTGCTGGGGAAAGAAAAGGGAGGAGTCACCAGGGGAGAGGGGAAGATAAAAGGAGGGAAACCAAGAGAGTCGGGGAGGATGTCGGCGGTGACTGTCTGGAGACCAAGAGAGAGGGAGATAGCGGATGTTGACCCCGAGGAAGGGAGTGCTGAGAGCAATGCTCCCTCTAAGCTATGGAGTCCTGTGAGCAAAAATTGTACTTTGTGAGCTACTGGCATTAAAGTTGTGAGTGAGCGATTTGGCTACTGCATAAATTAGTTTGCTCTGGAGCCCTCCTTCCTGAGCTAAGACAAAAATCTGTGAGCCTGAGGCTAAAAAACTGTGAGCTAGCTCACGCTAACTCAGCTTAGAGGGAACACTGGCCGGGAGGGCTGAAACTCCAGAATCCTTCCAGGTCTGAGGCTCTCGTTTCCCTCCTGAGTCTTCTATCACCACGGCAAGTGTTCCTCCGAGGCCTGGGGATACCCCAGGGGCGCAACAGTAATCCTGAAGGGAAAGAGGCTGCAAGCAAGGGAAATATTTGGCAGACTTCACATCTGACCCCTTTTACTCCTGAAGTCCAGGCATGCTTCCCAGACAGTCTTCCCCTGAAATGTTCCCGAAAGTGCTGACCGGTATTGGGGGGGGGGGGGCTTCCCTGTCTGCAGTGGCTCCCCCCCCCCATTGCCTTGCTGAGGGATGGGATGGAGTCGCAGCCTCTGATGTTCTCCCTGGAATTGGGGGGCCATCTCTTTCAGTGTTTCTCTGTTGACCCTGTGCCTGTTGACTAAAACAGAAATCAAACGAACTCACTGTGTTGCTGAAATTGAACCACCGCATTAGAAATGCTCTACCTTTAAAGTTTTTTTTTTTTAATACTGTGTGGTGCTCTGCTCATGCACACTTTGCCACAGTTCCCAGTTCCACCAGTTCAGGTGCATCTTTCCCAGCTTGGCCCTGCTGTGGTCAGTGTGCACGCTGATACTACATTGTGATCAAGTGATTTGGATGTGGTGGGGTAGACAGTGGTATCCAGGTTCCCTTTGAGCGATGTTCTGCCAATGTGCAGGAGCACAAGTGCGCACCAGCAAAACACTGCATCATCCCAACGAAGGTGTGTGTGTGTGTGGGGGGGGGTTTGGTGGTGTTTCGTCTTCACAGAAGGGGGAGGTGGGGAAGGGCAAAAGGAACTGAAAGCTCCAACAGCTAGTGTGTGATTCAGTGCCAGAATTAATATCAGAAATGTTCCTAGCAAAACCAGAATTATGTGTTGGAAGGAATGGGTTTGCGGTCATCATGTTTAGTCTGCGCTTCAGAAGCCTCCCCTGGCCCACCAAGGGAGGTAGCTCAGTGGCGGAGCCCCTGCTTGGCATGCAGAAGGTCCCAAGTTCAATCCCCGGCAGCATCTCCAGTTAAAAGGACCTGGCAGGAGGTGATGTGAAAGACCCCAGCCTGAGACCGCGGGGAGCCACTGCCAGTCTGAGCAGAGAGTGTTGACCTTGACACGTGCCATGTTGTCTGAATCCGTCTAAGGCAGATTCACGTGTGTACCCGCCACTGACCTCTCATGTTGAGTTGGAATTGAGCCCCATCCGTGTTCCCCGGTGGGGCCAGGAGGGCCAGGAGCCAGGTGTGGCCTGACCTCCACCCTGTGTCAGCCCCCTGCCCTCCTCGCTTTGCGAGCAACCTTATGCTACCGTCTTGACTGGTGTAGGGGGAAAGGCACGTTTTTGTCTTCCCCCATCATTTTGGGTCAAGCACTGAAACGGGTGAGCAGTCGATTCGGGACTGACTCAAGCGTGTCTTCACATGCCACGTAAAATTTGGGGAATTGGCTGCCCCAAGGTGTGGCGAAACCCACTGGATGTAAGAGCCCGTCGGAGGACAGAATCAGATCCCTCCAGGGGCCGGAGGACGGCCAACTGCTGCCAGCCATGACGTTTCTTCATGTACCTGGGGGGTGTTTCTGCCACCTGCCCAAGGCTGCTGACAAAATAACATATTAAAACGTAACGTTAAAAGTTACAAATCAAACCCAGCCTTTAAAAAAAAAAATCAGAGAATAAAACATGGATAATTGAACATCTTAAAATGAAATTAACAGTGCTCAGGCTAAAAGCACACTATTAACTGATTTTAAGAGCCCGACCTTTAATTAAAAGTCTGGGCAAGCAGAAGCATTCTGGCCTGGCACCTAAAAGAATGCAACGTCAGCGCCAGGGGGAGAGCATTCCAGAGGCAAGGTGCCACCACAGAAAAAGCTCCATCTCTGGTTGCCACCTGCCTCACCTCTGAAGGCAGGGAGCACAGCGAGCAGGGCTCGGGGTACCCAGCTCAACTGGCCGAGCGGATAATACGGCAGCTGAACGGAGCCTCCGTGCTCACCGACGGTGCGGGGGGGGGGCACCTTTGGAGGAGATCAGTGGCCATCATGCCCTGCTGGAGAGCTTCCCAGAAACACCTGGCCAGCTAGAAGCTTACCTCGGTGGCTCTTTGGCATGATGCAGCAGGGCTCTTCTTGTGCTGTGCGTTTTGCCCCCATGTGTAGGACTTTGCATTGGCTCTGCCAGATCCCCCTACTCAAAGCTCTACGGAGCCCACGAGCCAGTCGGGCAGTTTCCAGCAGGACAGCAAGGTAACCGTGATGGGCGTTGAACGCACACCGTTGATGACTCCGAGCAGGATGGGGAAGACAGTCTTTGATGACGCAGCCATTGGTGTGGTCAAGCATCTCACTGGGTAAGCAGAGGCCGGCAGGGCCACCCCGGGGTCTTGAAAGAGGTGGGGGCCGGGAGTGCCAGTCAAACAGTCCCCAAGCCGAGGGAGCGGGGTGAGAGGCAGGTTCGTGAACAGCTGGCTAGGCTTGCAACCGTTGCGGAGAATGGTGCTGAGTTAGCCATGAGGATGTTGGGAAGTGGAGGCCAGTGGAGGCCAGGTAGATGCAAGAGAGTGCATGCTGAAGAACAAGGAAGAATGCAGTGGGGAGGAGTCTGGGGCCAGAGGCAGGAGCCTCCGGGCTAGCCGGGCCAGTTCCCTGAGACCCGTGTTCTGCAACCTTAGAGTCCTAAGAAGGAAAGAGGATTGTGTCTCATTCGCTACAAGATGGGGGGGTAGGCAGGATGAATTGGCCAGGCCTGATGCAAATGCAGGGAGCTCAGCGGCCTGGTCTTGGCTGGTTGGCAGAGCAGGGCCGTCCACTTGCTGCTTTCTAGCCCTGGCCGGCAGGGACCTCAGTGCAGAGGACGCCAGGGCTCTCCAAGGCGGTGGAAGCACCTCCGGGCCCTTCCCTCCTTCCCGGCATGAGAGCCGTGGGGTGGAAACAGCCCCGTGTTCCCAGAGTCAGTCCACGTGGGCCCACCGTTCACAAGATGGCAGCCCACATGTGTTGTTGCCGCTTTGTGGAGTCACAAGTCCTCGCCCATGGAAACTCCCTCAAGAACTTCACACACGTGCCTACTTCATTTCAGAATGCAGCGTTCCAAAAGAACCGCAGACCAGCAGCAGCAGCATGAAAAAGAAGACCGTGTGCCGTTGGGAACAGGAGGTGTTCCAGCAGGCGCTGGCGTCGGAGGAGGTCTGTTTCGCTAGCCACTGGTTCGGCATTGACTAGTCGTCCAGTGCCTTAGGACAAGAGATTCCTTGTTGCAGTTCATTTTATTCTCTCTTGGTTGGGTTGGATTTGCCTTTCTTCCTCATTTGTTCCTCTGCAACTTTGGCAGTTTTTTTGTACATAGATACATCTAAAGAGTAGTGGGTGGGTGTGCGTGGGTGTGTATGGTGACTCTCTGAGTTAATGACATCCAAAATGTCCTACAGTCTTGCTCAGGTCTTGCAAACTGAAGGGTGTGACTTCCTTTACTGAGTTAATCTATCTCATCTTGGGTCTTCCTCTTTTCCTGCTGTCTTCTCCTTTGCTTAGCATCATTGTCTTTTGCAGTGAGTCGTGAAAACTGGCATTTTTTTGATTCAGATACCAGGAAGCGGGAAAGTATCGGTATTTCCAGTTTCCTGGATTCCAATTACCAGTTTGGCATTTGGATCCATTTTTGTTGTTGTTGTTATTCCAGTGTTATTTGGCTCCATTATTCCCTATGGGAAATTTTCCAGAGGGCTGAAGGGGCCGCTTTTGAAGCAAATCACACCAAAATTGCAGGGGGGGGGGGCTGCTGGTGCCTGTCCTTTAAATCAACCCCACATTTCAAGTGAGCCCCATTGTTTGCTTTTGGAGGGGGATTCCGTGCTTTCTCCAAGGCAAAGAATAGCCAAAGGCACAAGAGCAAGCAAAGCAACCCCTGGCCAAAAGCCTCTCAAAGAAGGCAGAGCCAACAAGCCCCAAGAACTAATGCAGAACCAGGGAATCCCAGCAGAACCACCACACCGTGTGGAAAGCCTAACACAACAAATGTACAGCTTGAGAATCCCACCCAATGTCAAACCAGAGAACCATCCAAGCCAACCAAGACTGCCGTGCAAACACAAGAAGTGTAACATCGGAGAATCTGAGGCAACAGACAGTCCAAAAGGGAGGGTCATGTCAAACCCAAGAATTAACCGCAAAAGGCAAACCCAACGCAAAGCAACTCACACAAAGAATCCAGTGTTGCAAGACCAATAAAACCAATTTAAAAGGGCAGAATCAAAGTGAAAACAACATAGCAAGTTGATAGGAAGCCCCAGGAAGACACAGACACACATAGGAGAAACAAAGAATAAAGCCAACCTGGGAGCCTTAGAACTCCGGCTCTCTATATTTCTGGCTAATCCCAAATATTTGCAGGATCTTTGGGATCCATTTCTTGTATCCCAGATTCCACTCAGAGATCCAAAGATACCCAGACTATACCAATAAGGTAGTTTTCAGATATTTATTCAGACCAGATATATCCAACTGCACGTACCTAACAGTAGCCTCAGTTTAGTCATTTTAGCTTTAATATTTTATTTATTTATTTTATTTATTTATTATTGAGATTTATATCCCGCCCCATCCAGTAATTCAGCTCGGGGCGGCTTACAAAGGTTAAAATATAAATACAACAGCAGCATAATAAACAATATATCTGATATAAAATTTGGTGCTAAAATTATTTACATAAAATCCAAGATGGACGACGTCCCACACTGGCGGCCAAGTTCTTCGTAGCAGGAGCTCCAGGAAGAGTGTTTTCCAGATCTATTGGGCGGCAAC
>NW_015165875.1:130674-131883 GCF_001447785.1 Gekko japonicus | reverse complement strand
TTTCACTTCCCGGGGGCCTGGAACCTCCAGGCGATGGAAGTTCCCCGATCTCAGTGCTCTTGGGGGAATGTACGGGGAGAGGCGGTCCCTTAGGTAGGCCGGACCCTGGCCATTCAGGGCTTTAAAGGTAAGCACCAGCACTTTGAAACGAATCCGGTATGCTATAGGCAGCCAGTGCAGCGCATGCAGCACCGGTCGGATGTGGTCTCGCCTGGAGAGACCCATCAACAACCTCGCCGCAGCATTCTGCACTAGCTGCAGCTTCCGGATTTGCGACAAAGGCAGCCCCAAGTAGAGAGCGTTACAGTAGTCCAGCCTTGAGGTGACCGTCGCATGGATCACAGTGGCCAGGTCTTCCCGGCCGAGATAGGGAGCCAACTGCCTGGCCAGCCGTAGATGGTAAAAGGCTGACTTGGCAGTGGCAGCTACCTGGGCCTCCATCGACAAAGAGGAGTCCAGAAGCACACCCAAACTCCTAACCTCCCGCGCAGGCACCAATGGTGTCCCGCCAAAGGTCGGGAGAGGGTGTCCCAGCTCTCGGCCGATCCGACTCAGGCCCAGGACCTCCGTCTTTGCCGGGTTTAGTTTCAACCGACTCAGTCTGAGCCATCCAGCCACAGCTTGCAGTGCCCGCGAAAGGTCTTCAGGACTAGAGTCCGACCGGCCGTCCAACATCAGATAGAGCTGGGTGTCATCGGCATATTGATGACACCCAAGCCCACACCTCCGGGCAATCTGGGCGAGGGGGCGCATATAGATGTTGAATAACATTGGGGACAGCACCGGCCCCTGAGGTACTCCACATTCAAGGGAGCGCCTCTGGGACCGCTGCCCCCCTGTTGCCCCTATTGCCACCCTCTGTCCCCGACCTTGGAGAAAGGAGACGAGCCATTGAAGGGCAAGCCCCTGAATCCCCACGTCGGCGAACTTTAAGGGAAAGTTCAGGCTTCATTTGCTCTAGAATCCACTGGTTTGCCTTTCTGGCGGTTCACAGTATCCATAAAACTCTCCTCCAACACAGCATTTCAAATGGATCAATGTTCTTCCTGTCAGCTGTCTTCAGTGTCCAAGTATAAGAACATCAGAGAAGCCAGTGTTGGATCAGGCCAATGGCCCATCCAGTCCAACACTCTGTGTCACACAGTGGCCAGAAATACAAAGTGTCATCAGGAGGTCCACCAGTGGGGCCAGGACACTAGAAGCCCTCTA
>NW_015165875.1:129358-130558 GCF_001447785.1 Gekko japonicus | reverse complement strand
TTAAACCCCCCCCCTCCCCTCCTGGAGTCAGGCCACATCTGTATGATGAAACTCTGCAAGAGAAGGAAAGGGGTTTAAAGTTTAAATGCCTCCCCTTTAGGACGGATAAGAGGAAGTACTTCTTCACCCAAAGAGTGATTAACACTTGGAATTCACTGCCACAGGAAGTGGTGGTGGCTACAAGCATGGACGGCTTCAAAAGGGAATTAGATAAGCATATGGAGCAGAGGTCCATCAGTGGCTATTAGCCACAAGGTATAGATAGGGACTCTGGGGCAAGTGATTCTCTGTCATCTTGGTGCTTGGGGGGGGGTCAACAGTGGGAGGTCTTCTAATGTCCTGGCCCCACTGGTGGACCTCCTGATGGCACTGGTATTTCTGGCCACTGTGTGACACAGAGTGTTGGACTGGATGGGCCTTTGGCCTGATCCAACACTGGCATCTCTTATGTTCTTATGTTCTCTCTCCCAAGCACCAAGAATACAGAGCATCACTTGACCCAGACTGAGAGTTCCTATCTATACCCAGTGGCTAATAGCAGTTTCATTGAGTGCCCACAAGGAGTTCTTGTCTTGTGAGAAAGAAGAGAAAAGTACTTCTTTCTCTACCTGCTCTATCCCATGCATCATCTTGTAAACCTCAATCATGTCACCCCTCGGCCGTCGTCTCTCCAAGCTTAAGAGCCCTAAGCGCTTTAACCTTTCCTCATAGGGAAAGTGTTCCAACCCTTTTATCATCCGAGTTGCCCTTTTCTGCACGGTTGCAATGCTATAATATCCTTTTTGTGGTGTGGTGACCAGAATTGCGCACAGTATTCCAAACGAGACCACACCATTGATTTCTCATACCCACACACAGTAATGGGGAATACTGTGCTACGAATTACCAGGATCTTGGTCGCCGGTGACCCATCCTGACACTTGAGGTTCTTTTCTAGCCCCTTCATGGCTGCCCTCCCCGGTCTCCATCTCCTCCTGATTTCTTGGGCGGGTGAGCTGCTGCGCGGGTCTGGCTCGGGGGTGGTCCGGGCAGCACGGAGGGGCGGCCCCGCAGAGCCTGGAGCGCAGATGAGAGAGCCGGAGGGAGCGAACGAGAGATGAGCCGGGCAGCCTGCGCCGGCAGCAGCAGCAGCAGCAAACCCCTGGGCGGGCAGAGACGCAGATCTCCAGGGCGCGCGGGGGGGGGGGGGGGGTGGGAGAC
>NW_015165875.1:122640-128789 GCF_001447785.1 Gekko japonicus | reverse complement strand
CCCCCTCCCCCCCCCCCCGCCCCCCCCCCCCATGGAGATCTCCTTGATCGGCCCCGTGAGCGCCGGAGAAAACACAAGCGCACAACCAAGTTGGGGCGCGAAAGCCAAGCCAAGCTCTACCCGCAGCAGGGAAGGGGCGCAGCAGAGCAGCCGCTCTGCAGGGCGAAGAAGCCACTGGGTGGGTGGCCGGCGGTGTGGGAGAGAGGGGGGGCGGCTGGAGCGAGCAGGATCGCGGGGGTGCGGCTACTCCGCTGCTATCAGGGCTACTTTTTAAAGGGAGCTCCGCAGGGGGGGGGTACGGGCACGTGCGAGAGAGAGGCTTTCCTTTCCTGATTCCCCAATTGCTGAGAGAGGAGGAGATGGAGGCAGTTGCTGTTGGTGATGAAAGAGGAAACAATTGGGTCATAAAAGGGGATGAGGAATTACATAAGATGCGCAAGTATCATCTTTGCATACTGAAAGCCCCACCCATTTTCAAACTTTTTACCACAACCATGGGATCAAGAAACAAGCCTGTGTTTTTAAAACTCCAAAGCTAAGCTTCTAAATGTTCTTTCTGTTGGCCACATGGTCTGTAACCAACCACAGCCCCCTACTTACAGAAGAGGGTGTGGTGCATTTTGTGTGTGGGATGCAGAATTTACGGAGGCTGTGTGCAAATTCTCTCCTCCTGTCTCTCTGAACTTTCTGGGTGCTGATGCAGGGGGACAAAGGGTGGTTTGGCTGGAACCCTTTGCCAGTTTTGTGCCCCTGAGAAATACTAAATCTTGCCAGCAGTCTCAGTAGCAAGCTCAGCCAACAACGTAATGTTTCTTTCTGTCTTTTCCCCCCTGCGTGTTTCGAAAAGTGTATTGTCCGGTTCCGACGTTCCCCGCCACCTTCAGTGGAAATGCCCGTGGAGAAGTTGCCGCAAGCCCTGCCAGTCTGAGCGCCATGCCTGCTGTCCCCAAAAAGTCCGTTTCCTTCAGCAAGAAGGTCTCAGTGGGCAGGTGAGAATCCTCTCCTCCCTTCCTCCCGGCCTTCAGGGGTGTAGCTCATTTGTTTTCTGACCACGGCACACGTCTTTGTCTCCACTCTGAAAGGATGTTTATACCCTCTGTCTGCTGCATAGAAGTGGCTGAATAAGGAACATTTCCCACACAGAGTATCTCAGGCTCATTTCCCCACCCCCGCCCCCGAATTCCATGCTCAGAACTTAATTCCCAGCTGGACATGGGACCAGTTTGGATTCAAACCTCATGTGCTTGGAAATTAAGTTCCAGGTATGGAACGTCTGGATCACATCCATCGACAGGGCCCATGGAGGACATGAGGCCTTGGTGTTCTGTGGATTGACCCTGAGTCACTGTTCCGAGTATGTTTCGTGCTTGGTAAAGAGTCCATTCCAGAGGATTGACTTGAGCATAGATGCAGATGGGTAATTCTGCTGTGTCTCTGTGACTGAACACTCGAATCACACCTAGTGCCCACAAGGAGGTCGTCTGCGATACCTAGTGGCTCACAGAAGAATCTGAATAGTTTATCTCTCGTGGTGCGTATTTAATTTGGGAGTTCCTGCTCAAAGCAGTGCAATGCAGACTGAAGTCACTTCTGTGTGTCATGGGCAACACGCAGGCTTAAATGCATTTCATGTTCATTCAGAAGAACCAGACCTCCAAGGAATACTGCGTAAGTCATTGTTGATCATCACATTTCTCAGTTCAGTGCACATCTCTGTACATCAAAGTACATAAATGTCCCTATCTGCCTCCGTGTCTGAATTTCTACTGCCGCACACCAGATTCCACTTGCTTCTTCGCAGGCAGGGCAACAGTATTTTTAAACCTGCTGCGGTGTGAGTATGTGGTTTTCCTATCAGAAGCTAAAAATCACAAATATTCTTTGCACCTCTGTCCTAAAGGACTTACTTACACTTATGCTGGTTTTAGACCAGTTTAGCAGATGGCTTCCTCCGAAAGTGTTGGCAGAGTAATTAACACAGCAACAATGCACAGCCTGATGAAAGAGTTGATAAAGGTTTATTTAGGTACCAACATACTTGATAGTAGAGAGGAGAGACAGATACAGATTAATAACTATGCTTCTAGCTGAGAGAGAGGGTAAGACAAAGTGTGGCACTTCTGCGAAGAAGGGAGGAATTGCCTGGAGAGTAGCAATCTGGAGACAGAATAGGAACGACACTTAGACTGATTTCCTACCAGCGCTGCTCCTCGCTCACTCCTCCCTTTTGCCCCGATGGCACATGTCAGTTTCACACAAACTGCTGCGCGGCTGCATTTCGCCCCGCAACTTCGTACGATTTCTCCAGCGTCTACTCAGTCCTGTTTTTTGAGGATTGAGTAGACGCGGGGGAAATCGTGCGAAGCTCTGGGGCGAAATTTGGCCGCGCAGCAGCTTGTGTGAAATTGACACGTGCCGTCAGGGCAAAAGGGAGGAGTGAGCACGAAGCAGCGCTGGTGGGAAATCAGCCTTAGAAAAGGAGAGAGAAGGTGGTGACCTCACTGTCCCATCTCATTGCCGCCCCCTGCAGGGCAGCCTTCTCTTCTTCTTCTTTGTGTGCCAGACGTTGCCTTTCCCAACACACACAGGTTGATTTCGCACTAGAGCTGCCTCGATGTTGTGCCGCCGTTTGCCCCGATACTATTGGTCAATTTCACACCTGAAGCCACGGGGCTGCATTTGACCCGCGGCTTCGCCCGATTTCCTCCGCAGTTTCGTGATCCTCAAAAAACAGGATCACAAAACTGCGGGGGCAATCGGGAGAAGCCGCGAGTCAAAATGCAGACCCGCAGCTTCGGGTGTGAAATTGACCAGTAGTATCGGGGCAAACGGCGGCACAACATCGAGGCAGCTCTAGTGCGAAATCAGCCTGAGACTCCTCGGAGCTGGGCGAGGGCCCTGAGATCCCTCTGGCACACAGTGCCGCAGTCCTGTGGATTCCTGAGGGAGAAGCGGTGACCAAAGCCAGTCGCCGCGTCTGACCTGCACATAGGCCCCCAGAAACCGGAACACGGGGTGGTGCTGTGCTCACAGAGGCTACGCTCAGGAGCACCGTCTTGTCAGCTCACCACACTCGCATCCTGCCTTGTAGCTCTTTGGTTGAGAATAGATGCGCCACGCAGGATTAACTGGACGAGTTTACCGAGGGCGACTGTGAAATTTGGTTAGATTGGGTTTTGCCATCAAGGGTTCTCACACCTTCTGGCTGCTTTTTGGATTGAATCCCATATCAAGGGACTTCTGATAAGCAACCTGACCCACCCTGGATTGCTTCACTGCACCCAGTATGGCTTTCAGAGGTGAGCCGGGCATTTCGGTAACCATGTGTAAGTGTTTGGACTGGAAATTGTTGTCCACGGTCTTTGCAGTCACTGGGGGGGGGGGGGCAGAGGAAGAGCAGGCAAGGGGGGGTGGACCATTTTCTCTCCACCTGAAGTTCTGTTGAAGTTGACCAACATCAACAGAAGATCTTCAGATCAAATTCTCAGGACTGGAGAGGGACTGACTCCTAAAAGAGATGTAACCACTGTGGTTCAACCACCCATTCCTTAAAGATTATTGATGGGCTCAGATGGCTTGAAGACGGAATTCATAGAACCCCCAAGTTTGGAATACCATGTGCGTGGGGGTGGGGGGGGGGACAGCTGGGAAGGGCAGGTCCCTTCAGACCCAGCTTGTGAGCTTCATGGAGGCCTCTGATGACTGATCAGTGTTGGGAGAGACGGTCCAGATGGGCCCCGAAGTGGTGGAGCAGGACTCTTTTTGGATTCTTGTGGTTCAAACCAGGCCCTTACGGTACCATCCTAAAATCAATTTGTCCTGGGAGTAAAAGCCCCATTTAGTAGGCTTGATTGGGATTCTGAGTAGACCTGCCGGGGTGGGCCCCGTCAGTCTGGCTTGGTGATGTTTATTTTTTGTTTTTGCTTCTATGACCAATGGAAATGCAGGAAAAGCGAACAGGCGGAAGAAAATGGCTGATTTTTAAACATTCTTCTTTTTGAGTGCAGCACTGTCTCCATGCAGAAGTACATCAAACAAACGAAGGCGGACAAGAAATTCCAGGTCTTTGGGGACAAGCCGAAAGACTCCGAGTAAGTCAGTCCTGGACAGGGCTCCGCTTCAGGCCGTTGCTCCAGAGTGAGTTCCTGTTCTTGCCTGATCAGGAGGAACCCGGCTGGGGGTGTGCAGCAGCGGGGGCGGCCCGAGGGCTCCTCCGTGCTGTGTGCAGTTCAGCCTGAGGCTGCCCACCCCTGCCGGCCTCCGAGTGCCAGCTCTGCACGCGGCCCCTCCGGCCCACGGCTGCCCCGGCTCGCGTGTCCCTGGCAGAGCCAGCCTGCTGCCAGGGCAGGAAAGCAGGGATGGCCTGGCAAGGAGAACATGGCGCTCGAGGCCAGAGAGCAACATCTGGCATGGGTGTTTGTGTGTGGGGGGGCAAACTGGCCCACCCTGGCCTATTGCTGGTAAGGGGCTGACTTACTGGGAGGGGCCGCGGCTGAGTGGAATCGCTTTGGCTGCAGAAGGTCCCAAGTACAACCTCTGGCAGCATCTCCAGTGAAAGAAGACCGCTGATTTTTAAACATTCTTCTTTTTGAGTGCAGCACTGTCTCCATGCAGAAGTACATCAAACAAACGAAGGCGGACAAGAAATTCCAGGTCTTTGGGGACAAGCCGAAAGACTCCGAGTAAGTCAGTCCTGGACAGGGCTCCGCTTCAGGCCGTTGCTCCAGAGTGAGTTCCTGTTCTTGCCTGATCAGGAGGAACCCGGCTGGGGGTGTGCAGCAGCGGGGGCGGCCCGAGGGCTCCTCCGTGCTGTGTGCAGTTCAGCCTGAGGCTGCCCACCCCTGCCGGCCTCCGAGTGCCAGCTCTGCACGCGGCCCCTCCGGCCCACGGCTGCCCCGGCTCGCGTGTCCCTGGCAGAGCCAGCCTGCTGCCAGGGCAGGAAAGCAGGGATGGCCTGGCAAGGAGAACATGGCGCTCGAGGCCAGAGAGCAACATCTGGCATGGGTGTTTGTGTGTGGGGGGGCAAACTGGCCCACCCTGGCCTATTGCTGGTAAGGGGCTGACTTACTGGGAGGGGCCGCGGCTGAGTGGAATCGCTTTGGCTGCAGAAGGTCCCAAGTACAACCTCTGGCAGCATCTCCAGTGAAAGAAGACCAGGGTTTTTTTTTTGGGGGGGGGGGAGCTCAGCAGGGACGCGATGCCAGAGGCCCCTCCCTCTGCCGCTGCCGTTTGCTCCAGGGAACTGGCCTCTGTGGTCTGGAAATCAGGTATAGTCCTGGGAGGCAGTGTTCCCTCTAAGCTTAGTGTGAGCTAGCTCACATTTTTTTAGCCTCCGGCTCACAATTTATTGTCTTAGCTCAGGCAGGATGGCTCCAGAGCAGACTAACTTATGCAGCAGCCAAATCGTTTGTTCACAACTTTAATACCAGTGGCTCACAGAGTAGAATTCTTGCTCACAAGACTCCACAGCTTAGAGGGAACATTGCTGGGAGGTTTCCCGGCCCCACCTGGAGGCTGACAACCCCGTTTTGGAGGGGGGGCCCCTCCGGTGGCAGGCTCTCTGAGTGGGAGCGGGGCTCTGGGATATGAGCTGGGCGGAGCGGAAGGGTTCCACCCGAGGCCTCTGCAGAGTCCTCATGTTGCTTCCAGGTTAACCTTCCGGTGAAGTATTTTTAAAGCAAGCTCTGTCATAATAAAATGGATGGATGGATGGATTGATAAAGCAGGCCTCTAATTTTTCGGCTCAGATTCTACAGGTGGCCAGCGTCTCTTTTGAAGGAAATCTCTGTACTCTCTCGCCCTCTCTCTTTTTTTGAAACACAATATATTTATTTATTTATTTATTTTATTCAATTTATACCCTGCCCTCCCCGCTACGCGGGCTCAGGGCGGCTTACAAGGGCATAGGCCAATATAAAACATATTTAAAACCATTTTAAAACCATCACTATACAAATAAACATTACAACCAATTATTAACAATGTGCTCTAGATGTTATTTCACAGATGGCGTGTTTCACTGCTCTATTGCTAGTATTGCTAGTACTCTGTTCCTCAGTGTCATCTGCTCCAGGGAGACACAGATGTTCCCTTTTCCAGGGCCAGGCAAGATGGAACAAAATGATGGTGGGTAGTGGCGGCTCCTACTC
>NW_015165875.1:103784-122560 GCF_001447785.1 Gekko japonicus | reverse complement strand
TACCTCCACCGGTAGCTCATTCCACCAGTTAGGAGCCGCCACCGAAAAAGCCCTTGCCCTGGTAGCGGCCAGCCTGGCCTCTCTGGGACCTGGGATTGCCAGGAGATGTTGTGTCCCAGACCGAAGTGCTCGTGGGGAAATATATAACTAATAAATCCTACAAAAGACAAAAGAGGGATACTCCACCCCCCCCACCCCAACTTAGGCTTTGCTCCTGCTGACCATTCCGGCCCGGCAGCTACTAGTTGGACATTGCTATGGAGATACCCAAACTTCTGCCCAAACTGCGGAATTCACGAGTTTCCCAAAAGGGTATTTTGAACCAAAGTCAGATTTCTCCACCAGGCTGGTGGTTCCCCTGGGTTTTCAGAGCCTCCCAGCCATGACTCGGACCCCTTGTGTGGCTTTGTCGCTTGCTATCTTGAATGGTGCTAGTCCCATGCAGTGTTCCCTCTAGGCTGAGTTAGTGTGGGCTAGCTCACAGTTTTCTAGCCTCTGGCTCACACATTTTTGTCTCAGCCCAGGAAGGATGGGGCTCCAGAGCAAACTGATTTATGCAGCAGCCCAATCGCTGGCTCACAGCTTTAATGCCGGTAGCTCACAAAGTAGGATTTCTGCTCACAAGACTCCACAGCTTAGAGGAAGCATTGGACACGACCCGTGTTCCCTCTAAGCTGAGTTAGTGTGGGCTAACTCACCGTTTTTTAGCCTCTGGCTCACACATTTTTGTCTCAGCTCAGAAAGGAGGGCTCCAGAGCAAACTGATTTATGCAGCAGCCAAATCGCTCGCTCACAACTTTAATGCCGGTAGCTCACCAAGTAGGATTTCTGCTCACAAGACTCCACAGCTTAGAGGGAGCATTGGTCTCATGACTAAGCGCTGCTTATGTTTTTCCCCCCTACAGTTGGGACCACTTTAAAGGGATTATTTTCAATACTGTCTGGGACAACTTTGATATTCTGATGAATGTTGCTGAGGTAAATGCACTTTAAAAAAAATTAAAATATCTACTAATGAAGAATTGTTTATTTTATTATTATAGTGATACGCTGGTGTTAAGGGAGAACTACCCATTTGGAGACTCCCCCCCCCCCCTTCACCTCTGTAGCATGTGTAATAAGACTTGCCTCGTGTCCTCCTGGCTTCATCCCAGTAGTCCTGATGCGACCTTCCATGTGCAGAGGCAGTATATACTTCTGGGTACTGAGTGCTAGGAATGCCAGGGGGGGGGGGTTCTCGGTGAGGTCCCATCTGCAAGCTTCCCAGGGATTTAGGCCTCTAAGGGAAACAGGACGCTGGGTTAGAACAGACCTTGATTTGATCCCAGCATGCCTCCGTACTGAGCCGTTATTCAGAATAAGGCTCCCTCCTTCCCCACTTTGGTGCTCAGAAATCTTAATCCAGATGTTTTTATCTTCTCTTTCCCCCCCCTCCAACTTCCAAAGGACTTCTACAGAAAGGACAAGCATCAAATCACAAGGCCAGAATACCTGCAGGAAACCTATGACCAGTGTGTTGATGTGATGGGACAGAAACTCCTGCTGTATTTGGAACAGACAAGCAGTTACCATGTTGCCTGCATCTCTGGTAAACCCTGGGCTGTATTTTTTTCCCCCTGCTTTTTTAAAGGTACACAGTAATGTGATAGTACCCCCCAAAAAAAGCCTGGCAAAAACATTATGTTTGTGAAGTACCTTTGCATAACTTACGGTAGCCCAGTGGAACAAGTTGGTCATGGCTAATTAATTTAAATCCTAGAATATCCTGTAACTAGCTAATCTGAGAAATAAGAATGGACACTGCTGAATTCTGGTGGCAAGTCCAGCAAGACTGGAACTCTGATTCCAGCAGTGCCCAGACAGATGTCCCTGAGAAGCTATCAGCATGGTATGAAGGTAGTATCCGTTGTTTGTCCCAAATGTGTGGTATTCAGAGGCATACTGCTTCTAAACATGGAGGTTCACATTTAGCTGTCACAGCTGTCTAGAGACCTTGTTCGTTGTCTAGTAAAAATTGGCTTTTTGGTGTGTGTCGAAACACATTATGTGCTTGATTATATATATTGATCTTTGTCTTTTTTTACCTTTTATTGTGCGTTTTATAAAAATATTACATTCCAACTATACATTTACACATACGATAGAGTCTTACACATTCGTCAAGTCTTCTATCCATTTATACACCTTTAACCACCTCTTAGTATGTACCTTTTCATTTTTGTTTTGAAGCATCAGACTCAAATCATCCATTTGTGCTAACTCTAATATTTTGAATGTTAGGTCTTCTCTGGAAGGTATTATATCAGATTTCCAATTTTTAGCCAGTAACAAACGAGCAGTGGCTATTATAGAAGACAATAAATAAGTATCTTGTAAATTATATCCCTTTGGAATAATATTCAACAGATATATTTCAGGTTTTATTTAATGCTAGATTTTTCCCCAGGATTTCTTGAATTACTTTCCGCCTTGTATCTTACTATATAAGACATATTGATCTTTGTCAATTTCAACATATCGCTGACTAATCTTTTGTGTGCGCAGTGTGTACTGTGCTCTTAAAATAAGAATTCCACACACACCCATAATCTGCAGTCTGTGAAATTATACAAACATAAGTGCATTTGAATTCATTTGGCTTTGCATAATTCACTTTGCCTGGAAAAGAGTGAAACCCTCAACCCGGCAATGGGCCTCGCTTGGCCACTGGAACTCCTGCTTGGCCCTCTCCATCCTTTGGCATTGTCCTTACGGGCCATTCTTTTTTCTGCGCAGCCACAGATGCAGTGGCAGGTTCTCTGAATGCCTAGATAACGGGGCCTCGCTTTTTGTTCCTGAAACCTAACAGATTCCGGGATCAGCTGAAGAGGTTTGAGGAGCTGCTCCCTGACATTGTCCAGCTGGTAACTGACAAGGTTCTGAAAGATCATGAACAACTCCTCCTCGAGTCCACGGAGCAGATCCGGCGAGATTTACAGGAACAACTGCAAAAGGGGGACCTTCAGAAGGTAGCGTGCCTGAGCCTCCTGGAGTCTTCCGGTCCACCCTTTCCTCCTGCCTACCCCCCACCCCCACCCGCCTCCTTGGGCTGCCCCTGCGACATGCAGCAGGACCCTCCCCCCATGAAAGCCCTCTTGGTGTGGGCTGGGCCACAGGCAACCGAGCTGCTGAAGACCAGAGCATCCTGGTGGGGTTCAGTCTGGGGTCAGGGCAGAGGGCAGCAGCAGGTGAGGGTCCCTGGAACAGAATCTGTTGCAGACAGGGAGGTGAGTGAGAGACGTCTGTGGAAGGAAGGCTAGGGTGGGAAGGTGAGGATGCAGCAGGCGGGCAAGAGTCGAGAGGAAAGGCATCCCGACAGAGGGAGAGCTCTAGAATCCGGCCCAGGCAAAGATCCAGGCCTGGCCCAGGTGTCCTGATTCAGTCAGGAGGAACCCACTCACCACCTGAGGGGATGGAACAACCCTTTCCTCTCTCCCTCCTCTTTGCAGCCTTGGGGGGGGGGGGTTTGTCCACACAAGTAATGGGGGGGGGGTCTCTGGGGAGTGGGGGCGGGGCGATGTCATCGCGCCAGGAACGGCACGTGGCGATGCTCTGGCATTTTAGGGCAAAGCTCTATGGCTACCAGAGGGTTTTGCCCCAAATACCAGAGCTTCCCCAGGTGACGTCCCAGGTGTGATGCCATCACTTCCACATCATCACATTGGGGGTGTCTCGCTGGGTTGTGGCTGTTGGGGGCTGGCTGGCAGTGAAGCCGGAGGATTCCCCGCTCCCCCACCTGGGGGCTAGCAACCCTGGGTCGGAGACAAAACTAGCAACGCTGCCACCAGCCTCTGACATCTCCTCAGTGGCCTGGTGATGACAAACAGAGCCCCTCACAGCTTGGCTGTTCATTTCAAGGACAAAAACAAGAATCAGCTGCGCCCGACTCTGGGGCACCCGGAGAACGTATCCCAGCTGGAAGCTCTGTGCCTGGAGGAGGAAGGAAGACAGAAGGAGCAAGTGGATGGGATCCGTCTCTGCACCCAGAAACTGGAGGTAGCTTGGGGAGCCAGGCCTCTTTCCCCCCTGAGTTTCACCACTCCAAGGTGGGTCATTTGGGGGCAGAGACGAAGCTTCGCCTGCCAAGGGGCTTTTGGAAGGGAGGCTTCGAGGAGCTCTGAGCTGCTCTCCCAGTATTTGTGTGGCTGATTACGAGGGCTTTTTCATGCAAACGAGCCATCTAGTTTTCCCGGTAGGTTTTTTTTTTTTTACTATGTTTGTGTACCAGAGTTGTTCTCAAGGCCACCTGCAAATTGCATGAATAACAGTCAGGATTAAACCATCTGAATTACAACAGATGAAACAGCAGGCAAAAAATAATCACACTGTGGTTCAGACGAGCGTGCAGCTGAGATCTTCAGATGTTCTGAAAAAGCTCCTGAAAAGAAAGGGAGGGGAAGGGGCTGCTCCTTCCATCTTTCTTGGATCTGTCGAGGATGGGCGAGTGGGCATCAGCGTGGCAAATGGGGTTCAGTGTGGCCAAGTGCAAAGTGATGCACATTGGAGCCAAAAATCCTAAATACAAATACACATTGATGGGGTCCAAACTGGCAGAGACTGACCAAGAGAGAGATCTTGGAGTCGTAGCAGATAACTCAATGAAAATGTCGAGACATTGTGCGACTGCAATAAAGAAGGCCAACGCTATGCTGGGGATTATTAGGAAGGGAATTGAAAACAAATAAAGCCAGTATCATAATGCCCTTGTATAAATCAATGGTGCGACCTCATTTGGAGTACTGTGTACAGTTCTGGTCACCACACCTCAAAAAGGATATTATAGCATGGGGAAAAGTGCAGAAAAGGGCAACTAGAATGATAAAAGGGTTGAAATACTTTCCCTATGAAGAAAAGTTAAAGCGCTTGGGGCTCTTAAGCTTGGAGAAATGACGGCTGAGGGGCGACATGATTGAGGTTTATAAGATTATGCGTGGGATAGAGCAGGTAGAGAAAGAAGTCCTTTTCTCCCTTTCTCACAATACAAGAACTCGTGGGCACTCCATGAAATTGCTGAGCGGTCGGGTTAGAAGGGATAAAAGGAAGTCCTTCTTCACCCAAAGAGTGATTCACACATGGAATTCACTGCCACAGGAGGTGGTGGCAGCTACAAGCATGGACAGCTTCAAAAGGGAATTAGATAAGCATATGGAGCAGAAGTCCATCAGTAGCTATCAGCCACAAGGTATAGAGAGGAACTCTCAGTCTGGGGCAAGGGATGCTCTGTCATCTTGGTTGGGGGTGGGCAACAGTGGGAGGGCTTCTAGTGTCCCGGCCCCACTGCTGGACCTCCTGATGGCACCTGGTATTTTTGGCCACTGTGTGACACAGAGTGTTGGACTAGATGGGCCTTTGGCCTGATCCAACATTGGCTTCTCTTATGTGCTTATGTTCTTATGTCCCACAAGCAGACTTCTCACTGATGGCCTCAGCCCAGGGGGCAGCACGTGGGTTCCATATTCTGAGCCCTCAGCCCTTCAAAGGGGCTCTGAAGGCAAACGCCAGCCCCTTTTGGTGAGGAGCATGTCTCTTCAGTTCTCTCAAGGATTTTCTCTCAAGGAAATGCACATAAAATTGCAATCGCCATTTCTTCCCTTGTCACTCTTTAGTCACTCCTGTGTCAATATAAATAAGATTGGGCAGCAATTTTGTTCCATGTTCTTTAGTTTAAAAATACTTATGAACAGGTGGTTTTCTCTGAAGCTGGGCCGGGCTGGGCTTGCCTACAAGGCGCCATCTGATGTTATTTTAACTATTTTAACCTCTGGATTTAAATCATCTAGTTCTGTTGATGACCGCCCTGAGCTCTGTGAATTAAGAGAAGGGTGGTATATAAATCCAAATTATCTCTCCTTATATATAACTAGCAGTAAAGCCTGTTGTGAAAGCAATACAACGAGATCTAGAAAGAGGCTCTGGGGGAGTGCTCTGGCTTTGGGCAAACAGTGTCAATTTGCTGTGGTGACCTCAGCAGGGTATAATGACAGAGTCCACTGTTTTCTCCAGAGGAACTGATCTCTGCTACCTGAAGAGCAGTTGTAATTGTGAGTGATCTGTAGCCCTCACCTGGAGATTGGCAGCAATTGTTACCCAGGACAAAGTGGCTGGTTTGGAGGGTGTAGTCTATAGCATTCTACCTGTCTGAGGTCCCCCCCCTCTGCAAATTTTGAGGTGTGGAATGCAGTGAAGTCCAATCAGCTTCCATATGCAAAAGACCTTGAAGGTTCCATATGCAACTGACATTCCAACTGCCTTGCGGGGAGGGGGGTGAGTTTGAGGTGTGGAATGCAGTGAAGTCCAATCAGCTTCCATATGCAAAAGACCTTGAAGGTTCCATATGCAACTGACATTCCAACTGCCTTGCGGGGAGGGGGGTGAGTTTGAGGTGTGGAATGCAGTGAAGTCCAATCAGCTTCCATATGCAAAAGACCTTGAAGGTTCCATATGCAACTGACATTCCAACTGCCTTGCGGGGAGGGGGGTGAGTTTGAGGTGTGGAATGCAGTGAAGTCCAATCAGCTTCCATATGCAAAAGACCTTGAAGGTTCCATATGCAACTGACATTCCAACTGCCTTGCGGGGAGGGGGGTGAGTTTGAGGTGTGGAATGCAGTGAAGTCCAATCAGCTTCCATATGCAAAAGACCTTGAAGGTTCCATATGCAACTGACATTCCAACTGCCTTGCGGGGAGGGGGGTGAGTTTGAGGTGTGGAATGCAGTGAAGTCCAATCAGCTTCCATATGCAAAAGACCTTGAAGGTTCCATATGCAACTGACATTCCAACTGCCTTGCGGGGAGGGGGGTGAGTTTGAGGTGTGGAATGCAGTGAAGTCCAATCAGCTTCCATATGCAAAAGACCTTGAAGGTTCCATATGCAACTGACATTCCAACTGCCTTGCGGGGAGGGGGGTGAGTTTGAGGTGTGGAATGCAGTGAAGTCCAATCAGCTTCCATATGCAAAAGACCTTGAAGGTTCCATATGCAACTGACATTCCAACTGCCTTGCGGGGAGGGGGGTGAGTTTGAGGTGTGGAATGCAGTGAAGTCCAATCAGCTTCCATATGCAAAAGACCTTGAAACGCTGGGCGGGACTGCACAAAGCAGCCAGTCAACCCAGCCAGCGTCTTCTGACTGACAGTTCAAGCGTCCATACACTAAAGGAGTGCATTTTAGAACTTTGGCACCCACTACTCAATTATATATAAGGAGAGATTCTGTTTTGGTCATGGACTCCCCTGAACATTCCAACACGCTCCGAAATCAGTTGGCTGAATGATCTGTCATTCAGAGGGTCTCCCTATCCACTGGCTGCATTGCCTGAGTCCTGCCTCCAACATTCTAAACAGTTTGTTGTTCCTCTCCCCCCAATAGCCAGTCAGAACACAGAGGTCATTTGCATATGCGGCCTGATTGGCCTTTGCCTCTAACATTCTAAACAGTTTGTTGTTGCGAGTCATTGAATGTGTCCTGAGGTAAAATACATATCCCAATTTCCCCTTAAACGGTCACTGGAGTTGCCAATCTTCCTATGGGGCCTGGAGATCTCCCAGAAAACACTGTGTTCCCCAGCCACAGCGCATCATTTCCCCTGCAGAAAATTTCCCAGCTATTACAATGGCTGCTTTGGGCAGTGGACTCTATGGCACTATACTCTGCTGAAGTCCCTCTGCATCCCAAACCCTGCCCTCCCCAGGCTCTACCCCTCAGATCTACAGGTCTGGCCCTCCCCTTCGTATTACCAGCCTCCGGGCAGCACCTGGATATCTCCAAGATGAGTTCTCCTGGAGAAAATGGCTGCTTTGGGCAATGGACTCTATGGCATTATACCCTGCTGAGGTCCCTCCGCACCCCAAACCCTGCCCTCCCCAGGCTCTACCCCTCAAATCTACAGGTATTTCCCAGCCCAGAGTTGGTAACCCTGTAACTGGCTATGGAACCACTTTCCAGACCCTTGGAACCCAGAAGACATGGCATAGGAGGAGGTGCTTTTCTACCTTTCCTGCCACTGCATAACCCCAAATCAACACAAGTCAGGGGTGGAGGGAACCATACCTATTCCCATGAGGCTGTCCTCCCATATGACCTGTTTGGGGCAGCAAAATGACTTGAGACAGCCCTGCTAAGCAGAAGGTAATAAACATGGCTTGCCTCCCTCTATTTTCCCCTTCCCTCTGCCGCCTCACCAGCCACAGTCGGGACACTCACCCGGAGCTTCCCTCTAGAGCTCGTTGTATTTCTTCCCACAATGGGCCTTACTCCTAGTAGATAAATAAGGTAGAACAAAGAGTGCAGACCCATTGGCAACCTGTGACCAAGAGGGGCAGGTTGTCCAGGCAGTGATCCTTGGCACAAGGGCCCGGGGGTCTCCAAGAAGGGGGGGGGAGATTTTGAGAGCCAGCCCTCCCTTCCCCAGATGCCAAATACTCTTTGCACCTGTGGAGGGGGAAGCCTTCGTGTGCAGAAACAGCATCAGTGTAAATCCTTCCCCCCCCAGGCCTGCGCCGTCGAGTGTGCCCAGAGCTTTGTCTCCACATTGGCCGCCTGCACAGAAAAGATCCTTGTGGAGTTGGACGACAGCCTCACCATAGATGACGTGCAGATGGGGCCCCCCCCCCCCCCCAAGAGCCTGTGACTGGAAGGCCCATGAGGCATAGAGTGGACGGTCCGCCAAGAAAATCCATGCCAAAGCTTTGCTTCATGTTCAGTTTGGCACGCTGATGGGGCTTGGGAATTTTAACCTTTTATAATCAGCTCGAGGGGTAATTTCGTAGAAAAAGAGGTGCAGGAGCTCATTAGCATAAGTGATTAGCATAACTTATTTGCATATGCCACACCCCCTGACATCACCGGAAGTGTGTCAGAAGGCAACACCCACCACTCAGGCTCCACTGGACTGTTTTGGATTGCTAGCTATTGGGGGGGGGACGTGCAGATCTGCCCTCGCAGAGGAGGGAGAGCTTGTACCTGAAGGCGGGCCGGGGAGGGGGGAGGCTCTGCAACTTACCTGGCTGCTTCTTGCGCCTCGTGGCCCAACTGAGGGCTGCTGGGAGCGGGGCTTTTTGCATGTGCCCGCCCCCTGGGCTCCTTACTGCCGGAGCTCTGCTCCTGTGCGCTCCCGCAGGAAATGACCCCCGATCAGCTCTTTATCATTTTCGATAATATTAGCATCCTATGCATTCCTTTTTAGTTTAGCCTTTGGCCCTATGCCATAAATTTGACTACTGCTACTACTTTGAGAAAATAGCCATGAAGTAACTCTGAGCCTGTCACACTGATGCGGAGTCTGATCTCGCCCTGTCCCAGAAACAGAGACCCCGAAGGAGAAGACAAGCACCCTGATCCGCCGTAAGAAAGCTGGCCTTTCCTTAGCCGCGGAAGCGTGTAAGCTGGTGGCTGAACGGGGGAGCAGGTAAGGGCCGTAAGCCACGAGATGAGGTTCTGCAGGCTGTTCATCCAGGGACTGCAGAAGAGCTGCCCTGCTGGGTTCGACCAGAGGACCATCTAGTCCAGCATCCTGCTTCACACAGCGGCCAGCCAGCTGCCCTGAAGGGCCAACAGCCCAGGTGCAGGGGCCAGAGCTTTCCCCTGATGTTGCCCCCTAATGCTGGTATTCAAGGTTTGCTGCCTTGGTACATGGAGGTTCCCTTTAGTCACCGTGGCCAGTAGCTACTGATGGACCGATCTTCTGTGTTATCTGTCTGATTCCCTCTTAAAGTCATCTCTGCCCATGGCAGTCAGTCCCTCAACTTAATTGCTCATTGAGTGACAGAGTATTTCCTTTTTTCCATTCTGAATCTAGTACCCGTCAAGGTCATCAGATACCCAAGTTCTAGTATTATGGGAATGGGATAAAAAGCCCTCCATCCATTTGCTCTGCCCTGTGCATAATTCTATAAACCTCTGTTGTGCCCCCCTTTAGTTATCTATTTCCTACCTGAAGTACCAGACTGTCCTCACAGGAGAGGTGCACCACCAGGGTTCCCCTTCCCCCCCACCTCTGCACTATCCTTTTTGAGCTTCACCATGGGTATGTGCTGGGGCCTTAGCGCGGAACCACAAATAGACCAGCGCCTATGATAGCTCGCTATAAAGGACCCACTCTTTCTCCAGTCCTCCAGTACAATGGTTGATTATAACAAGGTATCTATAAACAGGTTTTTGCACTGTTTATTTCTGTGTCACTTTTAAGGACGTGGCCTGGAATCCCAAGAACTACACTTGTGGGCTTCCCAGATCAAATCCTGTGCCAGGAAACTGCTGCTGTAACAACAGCAAAGACAACCCTGGGTCACGTGGCTGCCGTGGAAGAGAGGGATGCTGTTTACATGGTAGGGCACTGGGCGCTGTTGGGAGTCCAGATCTCGTAGATCTGTGCGTGTGGGAAAAGGCTGCAAGGTGGCAGAGCGTCACAGTCAGCCCGGGACTGAGGGTGGTCACGCCACAGCAAATTCATATTTTCTTGTGATGGTTCCTGAGTCGCAGCAGCAGAAGCTTCCCGCGTTTCTCTGTGTGGTCCCAAGTTAACTGCAGTCAGTATTAATTGTAGGAACAGACGCCTCTCAGGCCGTCCTTGTGGGAGAGAGGGGCAGGAGCCGATGTATCTGCACTCCGTCCATAATGAAGCAATGCATTCTCTTTTCCCCCCAAAAAAGAAATCATCCAGACAGCCTGATCTAGGCAGGGCTGCTGGGTCTGGCACTAAAGAAGGCTCCTGGAATCTTTCAGAGTTGCACAGAGCTGAGAATCCCTCTAAGAAATTCACAGCGAGGGTAAAAGCTGAAGCTTGTGGGCTTTGCCAGAAAGGCCCAGTCTCTGGAGATCTAGATACAGCAACAAATTGCATGGATTTATCCACACAGGTTTCTCTGCAGTAGCTTTGCAAGGGGGGGAGGCTACTTTCTGGGGAATAAACTACTGGGGGGGTTCAAGCCCCCCCCCCCCCGATTTCCCAGCAGGGGCAATGCCCCTCCCCAAGCTGCCAGGTAGATGCTCAGGCTGCCGGGTCCCCAAGTTCTGTCAGTCCTGTTTGTCTTTGTAGCAACACGACAACTGCCTAGGAGGCCAAGGGCGGGCTCTGCTCGTTTTTGTAAAGCTTGCTCCTGCACCTCTTTGTCTACGCAATGACCCCTGGATATGGGGATTGCCGAGGGGAGCGAAAGAGGTTAGGAAGTTCCTAGAAATTGGGGGGGGGGGAGCCTGAAAGAGCTGTTTGGGGAGGGGAGCGACCTCAGAGGGGCACAGTACCACAGACTCAACCCCCCCCCCAGAGCATCCATTTCAGCCACTAGGGGTTGCCAGCCTCCAGGCGGGGGGGTTGGAGATCACCGGGAGGTACAGCTGTTCTCCAGACGCCGAAGACCAGTTCCCCTGGCTGGAGGGTGGGGCTCCCCCTGCTTTGGAGGGTGGGGCTCCGTGGCCTTGTGCCCCACTGAGGTCCCCGTCCTCCCGAATCTCCCAGGATTTCCCAGCCTCGATCTGGGGACCCAAAGGGGAACTGCTCTCTGTAGCTGGGAGGTCTGTTGTGATTACAGGGGATCTCCAGCCCTCACCTGGGGGCTGGCAACCCTAGGAGAGAGGGGGGAAGGGAGAGGCTCTGGGGGCTTTTGGGAGGGAGGAGATAGTGGGGGGAGGGGGAAGGGAGATTCCTTCCACAAGTCCTTACAGGTTCCCACCAGTGTGAGTTAGTGTGAGCTAGCTCACAGTTTTTAGCCTCCGGCTCACACGTCTTTGCCCTAGCTCAAGAAGGATGGCTCCAGGGCAAACTAATTTATGCAGCAACCAAGTTGCTCGCTCACAACCTTAATGCCAGCAGCTCACAAAGTAGAATTTTTGCTTACAGAACTCTACAGCTTAGAGGGAACGTTGGTTCCCACATGTATCTACTCTCATGGTCTAAGTCGAAGGGGTCCGTCATATCTTTCCTCTCTTCTTCCAGGGTCCTCTTTCTTTGACTGAGATTCAGACTATTATGAGTGGGGGGGGGGGGGGGGGGAGATATTTTTAAAACCGCAGGTTAATTGCTGATTGCATATGGGTTTTGGAAATATAAATAGTTTCATATTGAAATAACTTAATATGGATTACTAAATGTGGGCCTGGACCAAGTTCATACCTGCCCCCCCCACCCCAGAAATGGAGGGGTCTCTGCCTGACTCCTTTGCAGGTCCAGCTTTAGATTTTTTTGGAGCCCCTAAACAAGAAACTTCCTCATCATGAGTGGTGGAGGAGCGGATCCCTTCAGAGCCGTGGAAAGAACCCAAGAGCTCTGTCTTGACTTGGCTCTGCCACCCTTTGGGTCATCCTAAACATCAAGACCTCAAGATGGTTTAAATTCAAGAGAAAACGACAGCTAGAGGGTGCCTTTTTGTTTGGCACACTTCCTCAGGCCTCTGTGGGTTCTTCATTGGCCTCAGGGGGGGGGCCCAACCCCTGCCCTACCCTGCCCTGCGTGAGTCTCTAGAGCCGGCTGTGAGCAAAGAACAGTGTGGCAGGTGAGGGGGGGGGGCTTGTATTATTACCCGTAGATGCTAACCTGCCTGCCTCCACCCAACGCCTCATACTTCTGTCCACATGAAAAGAGCTGGAGGTGCCAAACCCTGATTTGTGGTGTTGTGTTTTTTCGCACAGACATTCAAACAAGTGCTTGAAGCAGAGTTTGCCAGAACCAAGGAGGAAAACGCAGCCCATCTGAATAAGGCCCAGCACTGGGCGGACTGGTGGAAGAAATCGGTGCAGAAGATCAAGCAACTGTACTCCTGATTCCATTCCTCTGCCGCTACTTGTTTCTTGTTCATGCCTTTGTCAGCAATGTGAATCTCTTTCTCTCGGTATTTTAATCGTGGAAAGCATTGACTGGAAATAAACCTGCAATGTTTTTAAATGTACTGGGTACATGAGTAGGGATCTGTCTTGGAATAATTTTGCCTCACTTGTGTCAGACTCCTGGATAAATCAGTTCCCGACAACATTCACTCTGAAGAATGATAAGTTTATTGAGACATTGATAGGATCCAGACTGGACTCTGGCTGTGTTAGGTTAAAGGTGCCAAAGGCAATAGATATACAGGGTTCAAAAGGTTCAGAACCATTCACCCCCTGGGATTTCACCCTCCAAATGTAACTGCCAGCCATCCCCCTTTTCAGTGACATCCCCCCCAACATGTAAAACAAAGGCAAGCTTGGAAAGATGAGACTCAAGGACACTAAAAGCTCTCAAGAGAGAGAAGGTGTCTGGCACATCAAAGTACCCTAGGAAGTGGCCGGGAAATTTTATGATCTGTCTCTGTATAACTGGGTTTATGGACTGGTTGGAAACTAATAACATTGGGGGGGGGGGACAGGCTTTTGCAGAAGATCATCTTCTGCTATTACAGTTCTGAATTTGAAGGCGGCTATTGATACTGTACCCTGTGCCCGATTGTGGCACAAGTTAAAATTATCTGTTGACAAGGAGACTGTTGGCGTTCATTCAGATTCTGTAGTCTAATCCCACTGCACAAGTCCGCCATGGGTTAGATGGGCAACTTTCCAATTTGATTTCCCGACAGTAGGGAGTGCTGCCCACTGTATTGTTTAACTTATATATCAACAACATGTTTTCTGCTGTCTCTACCCAGGACTGTTATTCTCCATCCACTGCTAACGTTAAAGTTTCTATCCTACTTTTTGCTGATGATACAGTTCTCCTATCAAGCACAACATCAGGACTGTCCTCTATGACAGAGGCTTTTTAAAAAAAAAAAACCCCACCATATTTTTTAATTTTATGATTTTGGCTTTTTCTTGAAACCTGAGACATTGTTCAGGTTTGTAGGAAGATCCGTCTTGCCTGTTCATGGGTCCAGTCTCTGCCTTTAAGTATCCTCAGATCTGGCTGACTTGGCTACTAGAATACAGATAAGCATTTCCTGTTCAAAGCAAGTCAACATAGGAATAAACGCAGGTGTTGTTTTCCTCCCTGCAGCTTCAAATCGCCGAAGACTTTGCTGTAGATTCCTGAGATCTTCGTCGTGGTCTCTGTGCAGTCCCACACATGGGTTGGGCACCTGTGCACGACCTTGACCGGAGACACTTCTAGAGCTTTGCCTCAGAAAGCTTTTGGTGGGCTCTCTTCCCACCCTGGGGAGCAGGCACGCACTACCCATGCCTGGAGCAGGGGAGAGAGCCGCCTCCCACTCAGTTCTTCTTTGACCGCCTGTGTTCACACCTCGTTTTTGTGGCTCCGTACTTGCCTCGGCTAAGTATACATTCCTCTCTTTCGTTCCCTGCCGTTTTCACTCTTCAACTTTTCTTGTTCTTATATTAAAAAATAAATAAATTGATACTTTTCTCCTCTCACCCCCCCTTTATTTATAGTGAGTGGGGTAGAGAACGTATGGGCAAAACAAAGTTTTTTAAACTGTGCCGTCATTGCCCAGCAAAACTTCCCTCAAACGATGGTCACGATTTGTGCCTGTTTTGTCTCGGGGAATCCCACAGAGTCGATACCTGTATTCATTGTGCTAGTTTTACTAGACAAGCTCGACGTAATAGGGAGACTCGCCTTAGGGCTGTGCTTTTAGAGGCAGCCTTGCGCCCTGCCATGGCTTCGACTGTTTCTAAAAAATCAGAATCCTCTTTGAAGGCACCAAAGTTAAAATCTACACGGCCTGAGGGTAAGGCTTCCTCGAAATCGACTTTGGTTGTCATTACTGGTTTAACGACATCGACCCCTGCGGTGGCTGTTGTACCTAACAAGTCCGCTTTGCGGCCTCCGCTCTCTTCAGCCTCTGGCCTTATTCCGCCGGCAGACACCAGCCTACACTGGAGCAGGAGGGGACGGGGCTACAGCCCCCTCGGCGCTTCCCTCCTTGTCGTCCTCCTCCTCCTCAGGCTTCCCCACTGCCTCCCCCAGAGATGGCTCCTGCTCGGCCCAGCCTCCCTCCCTTTGCATAGGATACGGGCGTCCCTCTTGGCGTGAGGGAGAAAAAGAGGGGGGGAGCCTTCAACGGCCGAGTGCTGGCAGCGGCAGCAGGAGTCCCTGGGTCCCCGGCAGTAGCAAGGCCGCCCCCATGCTCACTCTCCTCCTCCTTCAGGCGAGCGCCGTGGCTCCACACCCCCCAGGTGGTTGTCAGTGATAGGCCTCTCAGGGGCGGTGGCCACCTAGAGCATTGGGGGTGGGATCTGAAGCAGGTCGAGGCAAAGTGGTTGTGTGGGGTAGGTCTGTCGGCGGTGGCAGCAACCTGGAGCCTGGGGGGGGTGGGAGTCTGAAGTGGGTCCAGCCATAGTCTGTGTTCTGAGGGGACCGGGCACAGCAGCAGGGCTGGAGTGTCCCTCTTGTGAGGCCTCCCCACCCACACAGTGTGAGGCACATTTTCGCTGGCCGCTTGAGTGGGCGGGACGCAGGCCATGCAGCCAATGGGATTGGGGACGCCTCTGAGCAACAGGCCAGGGGCCCAACCAATTTGGGAGCGTGTAGAATGTTCTCGAGTGTGCCACCACCAACAGAGAATTATAATCTAGAGAGACGAGATGAGACACCAGGGATTGAACCTGGAACTTTCTGCATGCCCAGCAGATGTTCTGCCACTGAACCACAGCCCCCTCCCTTTAAGGGACATAAGCTGTAGCACAGTTGTGGTGTACCTCAGCTCTATGCCAACAAATATTGCTAGCTATTGGGGGGGGGGGGGGGGGGGCTGTGTAAATATATTTTTGTACTACTACAACAACTGTGGAATCTCCCCCTTCCAATGACCTTTTAGTTGCTAAACTGTAATTTTTCTCTAAAGTAGTCATAAATTTTCCAAGAACGTGTTGAGATTCACACAATCGTGGGCTTGGAACAGAGAAGCCAAAGTCCCAATTCCTGCTTGGCTGTGAAGTTTGCAGCACGGCGTTGGACAAGTTCCTGTCCTTCCGCGTGTGCCCTGGCCGGCTAAACAGTGTTCCGAGCTCCACCCACCTACAGAACATAAATATTACAAATAACTCACCTATCACTGAACAGGGCTTGCCCAAAGAGCTTCACAGCTGCCGTCGGACTTCTCATACTCCAGAACTAGCTGGCCCAATCACAGGCCAGCCGAATGCGTGACACACCCTTGCCTCTGGAGTCCTGCCTTCCTTGATGTAGTGGTTAAGAGTGGAGGATTCTAATCTGGAGAACTGGGTTTAATTCCCCATTCCTCCACATGAAGGCAGCTGGATGACCTTGGGCCAGTCACAGTTCTCTCAGAGCTCTCAGCCCCACCTACTTCACAGGGTGTCTGTTGAGGGGAAAGGAAGGGAAGGCAATTGTAAATCAGTTCGAGACTCCTTTGGATAGTGAAAAGTGGGGCATAAAAACCAGCTCTTCTTTTCCTTTCCCTCCCACTGAGTCATCCTACGCCTAAAACACTTAATACACGGACCTCCGGTCCCATCAGGGAAGGTTCTTCCCTCTGGTGTTCAGAACGCCAACGAGCCCTCGCAGCTCCACGCAGCTCGCTTGACAGCTGTCTTTCCTGGATGCTGCTACGCCAGGGGTCCCCAACCTTTTCAGGCCTGCAAGCTCATTTGGGATTTGGGGGCAGGGTTGCAGGTGCCACCCCACAAAACGGCTGCCCCGGGAAACAGAGCCGAGGAGACCTGGGAATGAGACCACACGCAGGGGACCACCGGGCGGGGGGGATAGCCAGCACAAATACAGCCCTTGGGGAAAACAGAGAATCAAGTACACGCAGAGAAGCTAGCCAAGGAGGGGTGCTCCACTGCTTGCTAGCACCCACCACCTTGCAGCTGCCTTGCCCAGTTTAGTTTACAGGATCCTGGACCCCTCTCCAGTGCATAGTGGGCAGGATCCAAGCAAAAAGCCTCTTATTTGTAAGGAGAGATTGGATTTATACCCCGCCCTTCACTTGGGAGTCTCAGAGCGGCTTAAAATCTCCTTTCCCTTCCCCTCCCCACAGCAGGCACCCTGTGATGCAGGTGCGGCTGAGAGAGCTCTTTTGAGGACTGCCCTTGAGAGAATGTGTGATTGACCCACGGTCACACCAGCAACTGCTTGTGGAGGAGTGGGAATCAAACCCGGTTCTCCCAGATTAGAGTCTTAACCACTAGAGCCAACTGGCTCTCAGAAGGCAGCCAGTCACTGGTTCTGCCTCCACAACAGCCCTGCCTACTTCTCCGAAGCACACGGCAGGGGGCAAGGGGATGCTCTGTCTTCTTGGTGCTTGGGGGGGAGGGGACAGTGGGAGGGCTTCTAGTGACCTGGCCCCACTGCTGGACCTCCTGAGGGCCCCTGGTACTTTTGGCCACTGTGTGACACAGAGTGCTGGACTGGATGGGCCATTGGCCTGATCCAACATGGGCTTCTCTCATGAACTACTTATGTTTACCATGGTGCCTGCCTATGGGCACCATATTGGGGAACCCACACGGTGCAATAAAGACACCACACAAGAACCTTCCGTCACTTGTTTTTCGCCTGTCCGGCTTTTTCAGACAGCAAATACAACAATGCAACAGTCAGTCCCACAGGCAGGATGAAGGAAAGTCCAGGAGACAGCCGCCCTCAGATCTCATAGTGCTTGACCTCCGGCACCTCTTGGTTGGGATCTCCGCTGGTTTCCAGGTACAAATTGCTGTAGGGATACTGCTTGGGGCCCTGCAGAGGAAGCGGCGAGAGTGACGCAGCAAGAAGCCTACGGAGACTCAACCTCCTCTCCCTACACTTCTGAGTCTCCGGCTTATTTATTATTTATTTATTCAATTTATACCCCGCCCTCCTCGCAATGCGGGCTCAGGGCGGCTTACATAGGGGCAAACGCCAATATAAAACATAATTAAAACCATTTAAAATCCAACAGTACAAAACATTCATAACGAGTTACTGACTAAAGTGCTCTAGGTGTTCTACATGAAATTTCAGAGATGGCATATTTGAACTGCTCAGCATCGTCTGCTCCAGGGAAGCATTGATGTTCCCTCATCCAGGGCCAGCTGAAGATGGAATAATGATGATGGTAGTGGCGGCTCCTACTCATACGCCTGGTGGAAGAGCTCCGTCTTACAGGCCCTGCGGAACTGCACAAGGTCCCGCAGGGCCCGGATCTCCTCCGGGAGCTCGTTCCACCAGATAGGAGCCGCCACCGAGAAAGCCCTGGCCCTGGTAGCGGCCAGCCTGGCCTCTTTGGGACCTGGCACTGCCAGGAGATGTTGGGTCCCGGACTGAAGTGCTCGCGGGGGAACATATGAGGAAAGGCGGTCCCTTAGGTAAGCTGGACCCAGACCTTGTCAGTCACCCGTGAGGTTCCAAAGAAAGGTGACTCAAATACAGAGTCTTACGGTGGCCAGAAAGAATCCCTCTCTGAGCAGTTAAAGACAAACAAATGCAAAAAGGGCAACGTCCAATTCCAGTGGCACCTTTAAGACCAACAGAGTTTTATTCAAGGGATAAGTTCGTGTGGCTGAACACTTCCATGCACACGGAAGCTCATACCCAGAATGAAACGGGGTTCATCTACCGCAGGGGCGGCCAAACTGCAGCTCGGGAGCCGCACGCAGCTCTTTCACACAGTCTAATTTAATGTTCATTAAAAGCAAATGTGCGTATTTTGCAATAAAAACATTTGTGTGTTCCTGTCTTGTGGCTCTCAAACATCGGACGTTTATTCTGTGTGGCTGTTACGTTAAGCAGGTTTGGCCTCCCCCCCCCGCCCCCCAGGCTAAAGGTCCCCCTGGCCTCGAACTCTGTTCTCCTGCTCCAGTCCAACCCAGCG
>NW_015165875.1:102158-103236 GCF_001447785.1 Gekko japonicus | reverse complement strand
CCCCGAATCTATCCGCATGTACAAAAAAAATGTCACAGGATGGTTGTTGCTGGACTAGGCCTGGGGAAAGCAGCCCTAACAGCCTAGGGTAGCCTGATGTCGTCAAAGGCTAGAAAGCTAAGCAGGGCTGGCCCTGGTCCGTGCTTGGGCAGGAGGCCGTCCAGGAAGGAAACCCAGGGCTGCCCTGCAGAGCCAGGCCACGGCCAACCACCTCCGCTCCGCTCTTGGGCCTGGCGTCCCCAGGGGTGGGTCGCTACTCAAGGGCACGGCTATTATCATGAGGCCTGGGGGAAGCCGGGCTCCCGTCCCCACTCTGCAAGGGTGACCTGGGACCAGCCATGCTCGCTCTCACTCTCGGGGGGAGAAGAAACTGTGTCTTAGAACGGATAAAAGGAAGTCCTTCTTCACCCAAAGAGTGATGAACACTTGGAATTCACTGCCACAGGAAGTGGGTGCAGCTACAAGCAGGACGGCTTCAAAAGGGAATTAGATAAGCATGTGGAGCAGAGGTCCATCAGTGGCTATGAGCCACAAGGTATAGATAGGGACTCTGGGGCAAGTGATGCTCTGTCATCTTGGTGCTTGGGGGGGCAACAGTGGGGGGGCTCCTAGTGTCCTGGCCCCACTGGTGGACCTCCTGATGGCCCCTGGTATTTCTGGCCACTGTGTGACACAGAGTGTTGGACGGGATGGGCCTTTGGCCTGATCCCACATTGGCCTCTCTTATGTTCTTATGTCTGCCACCCCAGCCTCCTCGGATGAAGCGTGGGACACAAATATAACGGACTTCTTGGACTACACAGGCTCTTGGAGATGATCGCTAGAGCCAAGGTGGACTCTCTGGCGCGCCACAACCGTCCCTGAAATTCATACCAAAGACTAGCTTGACTCACCACAGGCTGATACGACGGATACATCGCCCCGAGGCCAAACATGAAGAACATGAAGCCGACGAAGCCCAAGAAGTAGTTGCGCATCGTATGCCACGGAAGCACCGTAGGGGTGGTGTCAACCCGTGTGCGGAGGAACATGTCAAAATCCCAGTGCAGCTGGTCGCAAGATAAAAAGACAAGAGCGG
>NW_015165875.1:99942-102138 GCF_001447785.1 Gekko japonicus | reverse complement strand
CTGAATGTGGCGCAAAACAGGAGAGAATAAAGATCGGCGGGCGGGGTGGGGTGGGGTGTTTTTTAAAAAAGCCAATGTCATAAATTTTACCATGACTGGAGTTCTTGACAGAAAAGCTCAGAAGAGAGCAAGTTTACCTCAGCAGAAAAAAAAATCTTACACAGAAGGAAACAGCCAAAAGAAATCAGAGGAATGTTATGTTACTCAGAAACTCAGGATCTCTTCAAACGAGTAGCCGTGCCACTCCCAGTGGACCAGAGGCCACAGGACACGGTGACGCTGAAGTACACGAACCACCACCAGATGCTGGCCTGAAACCGACGCAGGTTTGCAGATGGTGCTGGGAGCCAGGGATGCCAAAGACGGCCATCGACTCTGAGCTGCGTGAGTTTTGCTCAGCTGCACCGAGCTGCACTCGAGCACTTTGTGAATCGCCTTCCTCCCCACCCCCCCGGACAAGCCCCTCCTCACAAACAAGCCCCACCGACAGTCAAAAAGCAGGTGCATCTCCCTCGCTCCTCCCACCCAATCACCTCCCCCCAGCAGCAGCCCTTTACGTGCTTTTCAGGTGTGCCTGTCAGCATTTAAAAGGTGCATCAAAGTGGCAGCTCCTAAGATCCGAACCCTCTCACATTCTTACAGATTCTAACATATTTTGATCACACCCATCTTCCAAAAGATCCCGGGAAGACTGGAGGAAGGGAGACCTCGTTCTTCTTGCAGACGTTGAATCTGAGACCTCCGATTGGAGCTGCCAGGCGCAGGGCCGCTGCGGGAGTCTACCGAGGCTCGGTGCTGATCGAGGGACATGCGTTTGTTTTACACACACACTTGTATTCACTCTGTCAATGTATGTTTTATTCTGCTGATCTATGACTGCATTAAATGACTGATGCTGACATGTCAGGGAGCAATGAAGAAAAGAAAGCTTCCTTTTGCAGCTTACGATGCATCTGTTGGTTTATAGCAGGAGACAGTTTTACAGTTGTCCAGATAGCACAAGGCAGGAAATCCACAAAGACCTCCCCCTCCACACCCGCGGTGACCCCTGCTCCACGCCCAGAAGATGGCAAAAAACCCTCCAGGATCCCCGGGCAAACTGGCCTGGAGAAAAATGGCTTCCTGATCCCAAAGTGGCAGTCAGCATTTCCCTAGGGCCACGAGAACTGAGCACTGATGCAACCCTTCCTGCCCTCCTGTCTCAGGATCTGCCCAAGCTCACAGAATCCGCATTGCTGTCAGATGGCCATCGAGCCTCTGCTTGCAAACCTCCAAAGAAGGAGAGCCCACCACCACCTCCCGAGGAGGCTCAAAATGTATTGTGACTTCAAAGTACTGCAAACTCTTCCATTTGTGTTGACTTCCCAACTTCACTGAGCAAAACTGCTTCTCCTCCACGGCATAAAGACCCATGGCTGCTTCCGGCACCTGACTGGAGGCTATAAGCACCTTCCTCCCTGCAGCCGACCGGCTTGTTCCCAAGGGCCGTGGAGCTTTTATGGCACTGCCAAGGGAAGGCCAGGAGCTCCACACAAGCAGGGACTTTCAAGCAGCCACCTGGGTGAAGCTTTCATTCAGTTCTTGAATAAAATACCCTCTGGCGGCAACCAGGTCTTAGTTCCCAATGTCCCTGTAAAGGAGGACAATCAAGCCATATTTTTAAAAGTGAAGAAAGCATGCAAATTAAGAGCGTTGCCTAAAGATGCTATGCAAGCAACAGAGTGCCAGGAACAGCAGGATACCCACTGAACAGTCTCCCTCCCTCAGCACAAGTGGATCCAACACCCAGTTCTTAGCTGATCCAGTCCACTGACCTGCCTGAGAGCCAAACCAGACGTTACCCTTTTTTAACACAAAAAGGATGACATACAATCTGGCTCTCCGAGTGCCGTAAGATTACTGGTTTGAGCTCTTAAGAATCTGGTGTCATTCTGCCTTTCGGACAACTCTTATGACTGTCACCCATTTTTACTTTAAAGTGGCGTAAGCTGTAAAAGTCACTTTGCGCTGTGCTGTATCAGTTTAAGTTTATCTCTATCATATTTGGTGGAGGTGCGAAAAAGTGGAAAAATTCTGGGGAAAAATAAAACAACTGATTTGGGAAATAGTAGGAGTAAACTTATCACTAGAGCCGGAAGTATATCTATTAAACATACTACTGGATAGTATAAAATACAATGATGCACGCTTGATACT
>NW_015165875.1:94576-99592 GCF_001447785.1 Gekko japonicus | reverse complement strand
GTGTCCTAGGGGCACGGCTCCTATACCCGGTTGCCATTTCTAGACCCCGTGCTTCAGGACTGTGAACTGACGCCCTAAGTGAGAAGCCCGTCATCCTTACCGGTTCTCCATAGTTACGTCTCAGATTGCTGTGGTCCCAGCTGTAATAAGGATCTCTCTCCTGCTGGGATCGGTCTGGGAGCTTGGGATAATCGCCGTAACTATGGAAAACATCAAGCACAACACCAATATAGCCTGCTGCCCCAGAGAGCTAAAGTCATCGTCAGAGAATGGATTTATTACACTGAAAGCCCGTCTCCCCTCCATCCTGGAAAGCAAGGCCCTGACTCCCCAGACAGCCTCCCACCCGAGCACTGACCAGGCCCCAAACTGCAAGGCTGCCAAGCGAGGTGCCACCCAAAGGCCCTTTGGCAGAGGAGAAATCTGCTCTGACCAGTGTTCCCTCTAAGCTGAGTGAGTGTGAGCTAGCTCACAGGTTTTTAGTCTCTGGCTCACACGTTTTTGTCTTAGCTCAGGAAGGGATGGCTCCAGAGCAAACTATTCTATGCGGTAGCCAAATCGCTTGCTCACAACTTCAATGCCGGTAGCTCACAAAAGTAGAATTTTTGCTCACAAGACTCCACAGCTTAAGAGGGAACATTGGCTCTGACACGGGCGTTCTCTTTTCTTGTGCACTTTTTAAAAGGCAGCCACATGCCACCTGAGGACCCTCCGCAAGTTAGGCCACAGGACTTCCCCATAAGTGGGACGTGGACTGGTTCTTCAGCTGGGCCGTGTTCAGCTTCTCAGACTTAAGTGCTGTGCTGTGTGGACTCCTGACATTCGTCAATCACAAATTCAAGAGATGATGCAGGTGTGAGTCCAAATGAAATGTCAAACATACATACTGCTGCGGCTACTGAGCCCTGTTTGGCCGCAACGAAGACTCTCAAGTGGGTTTGGATTTAGGGACTCTGCTAGAGCCTCTTCTCTCCACTTCACGCCAATAATCTGGACTCCTGCTAACGTAGGAGACCCAGGTGTAGAACGTCACTCTGCCAGGGGTATTCTTGAGCCAGCCTCACCCCTCTCACAGGCACAGGCGTAGAGTACTACGCGGGGGCGCGGGCCACCCCCGAATTTTTCCAAGAGGGACTGCGCCTCCCCTGGGCAACCGGTGCCAGGCACTGAAGACGGAAGAGGAAACAGACAAGCGTGCGGGCTTGCCTACTGGCAAGGTGGAGCAAAAGCTCCTCCCCTCCACCGCAGAGGTGGCTGGGAGAAAAGAGAGTGCGAGCGCGGGAAGAGAGACACCGGGGCAGCGTGCAGCCACCTAGCTCGTGACTCAGCGGGCAAAGGAGAGCGAAGGAGGGATGGATGGACCCGGCTGTGGCGGCAGCAGGTGAGCCAGAAGGCCAGCCGAGGCACACATGCGAGCCGTGTCCCCTTCCCTTGGCCAGGTGGCTGGGCCGGGAGGCTGCTGGGGGGGGGGGTGGCGCCTAGGAGAGAGGCAGAGCCACCAGGCCTGGTGCAGGAAGCCAGAGCCAAACCAGGCGGGCGCTGCTGTTGCTTGCTGCCCTTCCTCTCCCTCCCCCGCTTCCCCTGTCCAGCTCTGGCGCTGCCTCACCTACTGGTCCCTGGAGACAAGGCGAGCGGGTGGTTCTGGGCAAGCTGTCTTGCCACACCTGGCCACAGCCGCCCCCCGAGTGAGCAAGTGAGTGACCGGACTCCGAAGCCGTTGGGGGCTGTGGGCGCCTCGCTAGGGAGGCCGGGGTAGAGGTGTGGCCCGGGCCACACTTTGGAGCTGTTGGGGTGGCTGTGGGCCCCCTCTCTGGGAAGGCTGGAGGTGTGTGTGTGTGGCAGAGCGGGGCTAGTAAACTGTCCCCCAAAAGGGGAAGCTTCGCCAGCCTGAGGAGTCTGTTACATGCCCCCTTCCTCTGCTCCCGTCGGGAGTTTCAGAATCCCCTTACTCTCCTCTGTGGGATAAACGGGAAAAGATACAGTTTTTTTTCTAGAAACCCTGGGAGAGAGAACAACAACAACAACAAAAAAGCATGGCTGAAAACCAACCCTCCTCTTTGGAAATAACGCAATGATATTTTCCCCTCCTTTGCTGCCGGCAGCGGGGCTTCTAAGCTCTGGAAGGCTTTAAAAACGAAGGCTTTAAAAACAAACCTGTGTCTGGACCTCTGCTTGCAAAAAGCATGCTACTGCTCGGAAGCAGGGACCGGCTTGGGGGGGGGAAAGATCCACCCACTCCCTCCCCCCTCCTCTGCTCCCAGCTTCTGAAGGGAGGGCGTGGAAAGAAAGTGAACGTTTTCTCTTCAGAGCAAAACAAACGTCTCTCCCTCCCAGGTCCAGAACAATGTCAGAGTCCAGTGGAGGCACCTTTAAGACCAACAAAGTGTTATTCAAGGTCTGAGCTCTCCTGTGCACTCATTCTTCGTCAGACAATGAAATGGAATTACAGTCAGATCACAGTTGTATCCAGAGGAAGCATTTCTAAACACATGCAAAGATCTAGGACTGTTAGTAGTGCCTTCCACTGATGGACTACTGGGTCTAACGGGGTCTTCAGATCCTTGTGTAGGTGTACAATGACCAACCATCTGGTTTGAGCTGCTTTGGGCAAGTTGGAGCAAATGATAAATATTGTTATTGAGTTTATATACAGACAGCGAGTGCTACTATTTGCTTTGCAATCTCTACGTGAAATTTATCAGTGCCTAGCATTTGCTCATGGTGCCCTTTCAAAGTTTTGTTTCTTCCTTTATTTATTTTATTTATTTATATCTTCAATTTGTATACCGCCCTTTACCCGAGGGTCTCTAGGCGGTTTACAAGTATATGGCCTAAGTACCTAATTAGTTCCTATCCTAGGGCCACAATTCAACTGGGGGAGGGGCTACCTATCGACACCCGAGCTGCAGAAAGATCTGTCTTGGCCATGGGGCCAGTTTCCTGGCATGGCCTTCTGGAGGTTTAGCAGATACCCTCCTCACCTATTTTTAGGAGGATGTGCAAAGCCATCTTTCCATGGGCTTTTTTAGTGTTCTTTGTGTCTGATGTTGAGGGCTGCATTATAAAGAAAATGAACCTATCATTGGCTGTATTGATGTTGGTTATGTTTTTTGTTATATCCTTCCTGCCATATTGTTAATCACTTTGACTCTCCGGAGAAGAAAGGGATATAAATATTTCAATAGATTTGATAGGTGCTTCATAAAAATAGGGTCTTAATATCCAGGTAAAGACCTAGGAAATATAAATACCAAGTGCTGTTATTCCATCACAGAAAGAGGTCCAGCCTAAGTGCAGATATCCTTAATCAGATGTGTAGCAGATAAATAGCTTGTTGAGTTCCAACGGGATGCCAAGACTACTTGCTACTGAATGAAAGGTTCAACACTCATATGTTGAAAGCCAAGTTGGGTCCTCCCTATGATGTCACTGGGCCTTGGCTCTTTTAAGGACCTAGCACAGTGGTGGCGAACCTATGGCATGCGTGCCAGAGGCGGCACTCAGAGCCCTCTCTGTGGGTACGCATGCCATCGCCCCAGCCAGGCCCAGACCGTCATTAAAGTGTGGAATTCTCTGCCAAAGTAAAAGAAAGCCTTTGGGATTGCTTTCCTTACTTTGTTTGGATCATCTTATGTTAATGTATGAGTTGGTCTTTTCTAAAGTAAAACCTCAGTATTCAGGTTAAATTGCCGTGTTGGCACTTTGCGATCAATACGTGGGTTTTGGGTCGCTGTTTGGGCACTTGGTCCCTAAAAGGTTCGCCATCACTGACCTAGCATAGCAATGCCTCTGGCCTGGCCCCACCCCTGGAAATGGGAAAGTCTACGCCCTTTTGCTCACAGGGAACCGACAACAAAGCATGCCACCCTGAGCCACTGGGCAGAAGAAGAAGAGGAGGAGGAGGAGGAGGAGATTGGATTTATACCCCGCCCTTCACAACCTGAGGGAGTCCCAGAGCAGCTTCCAATCTCCTCCCCCTCCCTGTTGTGGGGCTGAGAGAAGAAGAAGAGAGAAGAGGTTGGATGTATACCCCATGGCCCTTCACTACCCAAAGGAGCCTCAGAGCGACTCACAGTCTCCTTTCCCTTCCCTTCCCCACCACAGACACCCTGGGAGGCAGCTGAGAGAGCTCTTGAGATAACTGCTCTTTTTCAAGGACAGCTCTTATCAGAACTAAGCCTTGCCCAAGGTCACACCAGCCAGGTGCAAGTGGAGGAGGAGGAAGAAGAGGAGATTGGATGTATACCGCATGGCCCTTCACTACCCAAAGGAGTCTCAGAGCGACTCACAGTCTCCTTTCCCTCCCCCTCCCCACCACAGACCCCCTGGGAGGGAGGTGGGGCTGAGAGAGCTATTGACAGAAACTGCTCTTTTTCAAGGACAGCTCTTATCAGAACTAGGGCTTGCCCAAGGTCACACCAGCCAGGTGCAAGTGGAGGAAGAAGAAGAAGAGGAGATTGGATGTATACCCCATGGCCCTTCACTACCCGAAGGTGTCTCAGAGCGGCTCACAAACTCCTTTCCCTTCCCCTCCCTACAACAGACACCCTGGGTGTGTTCAGACGGGGCATTTCAGCCGGCATAAACTGCACCGATTGGAACCGGTGCAGTTTATGCCGGCTGAAACGCGATCACACTCACCTCGTGTCTGCGGAGCCCATCGCAATACGCCCGTCCATACAGCGGGCGTCGTCGGTTTGTGTTTTTTTTTTAACTTAGTTTGCGCATGCGCATAGGCAGCCATCCAGAGAATGGCGATTTTCGCGCATGGGAAAAAAGCCCTGTCCTACATTTAAACTTGTTTAAAGGGCAAAGTAGCCTCCCTGAGGACTGTGGACGTGGTGGCAGGCAGCCCTGGCTTGCTCGCTCCCTCCCTCCCGCTGGAAATCCCTGGCGGCCGGGTTTCGAATCCTGGTCTTAAGGATAATCCCGGCTCAGGGTGCGGCTCAGGCGTCTTCGCGCCGCTTCGCTTCGGTGCACCTACCTGGGCGCTCCGGCCAAGGATCACCCGAGCCC
>NW_015165875.1:74279-92627 GCF_001447785.1 Gekko japonicus | reverse complement strand
CCCCCGCCGCGAAGAAGCTGCGCCCCGCGCCCCCTGCCGCCGCCGCCGCCATGCCGGCCTCCTCCTCCTCCCTCCTCCTCCTCCGCAGCGCGCCTGCGCGGCCCGGAGACTCCCAGGCGGAGACGCGGCAGAGCCACGCCCAGTCAGAGGGGCGGGGAGGAGCCTCCGGCCGGGGTCACCTGGAAGAAGTCCAGCCCCCTGCGCGCACGCGCGCACACGCGCACGCGCACCCACCCAGCGGCGCCCCCTCCAAGCCTCCACTTTAGGGCCTCGCAATCTGCTGGAGCCTCATTTGTCATTTTAAAACCCTTATAACGATGTGATTATTCCTGTGATTCTGTAAACACATCTTTTATTATTTTTTTAATAAAAATCGAAAGACATTATATTTTCAAATATTTAAAAGGCGTATATATTTTAAATTTTTCAGAGACCAGCTGATGTAATTTAAAACAGTAGGGGGCCTCTGGGTTTTGTAGAGCTTAGGGCCTCAGCAAGTCTAAATCCGGCCCTGCCTACGGCTCACACATTCTTGTAGGAAGAAGAAGAGAAGAGATTGGACTTATCCCCCATGGCCCTTCACTCCCCAAAGGTGTCTCAGAGCGGCTGACAGACTCCTCTCCCTTCCTCTCCCCACCACAGACAGACACCCTGGGAGGTGGGTGGGGCTTTCCAAGGACAGCTGTGCCAGAGCTTGTGACTGACCCAAGGTCACACCAGCAGGTGCAAGTGGAGGAGTGGGGAATCAAACCTGGTTCTCCCAGATTAGAGTCCGCGCAATTAACCACCACACCAGACTGGCTCTGACAAGAGCTGTTCTTGAAAAAAGGAGAGGTGGCTCCCGAGCAAACTGATGGATGCAGCAGCCAAATGGCTCGCTCACCACTTCAATGCCGAAGGAGATGTTTTGCTCACAAGACTCCACAGCTTAGAGCAATGATGGTGAACCTCTTAGAGACCGCATGCCCAAACGGCGACCCAAGACCCACTTATTGATTGCAAAGTGCCAACAGGGCCATTTAACCTGGATACTGAGGTTACTTTAGAAAAAAACACTCATACGTTAATTTAAGATGATCCAAACAAAGTAAGGAAAGCAATCCCAAATGCTTACATTTACTTAAAATTATTTGGCAGAGAACTCGACACTTTAATGATGGTCTGGGCCTGGCTGGGGCGATGGCACGCGTGCCCGCAGAGAGGGCTCTGAGTGCCACCTCTGGCACCAAATGGCTCTGGCACCAAGTGGCCCATGCCAGAGGTTCACCACCACTGATCTAGTCCAACCCCCTGCACACAGTGTTCCCTCTAGGCTGAGTGAGTGTGAGCCAGCTCACAGTTTTTTAGCCTCCAGCTCACACATTTTTGTCTTAGCTCGGGAGAGGTGGCTCCAGAGCAAACTAATTGATGCAGTAGCCAAATGGCTCGCTCATGGCTTTAATGCCAGGAGCTCACAAAGTAGAAGTTTTGCTCACAAGACTCCACAGCTTGTGGAGGGAGCGTTGCCTGCACAGTGCAGGGAATTCACAGACCCCACAAAGAAACCCCTCCAGGATCCCTGGGGCTGAACCGGCCTTGAGAGAAACTGCATCCTGACCCCAAAGGAGCCACCAGCATTTCTCTGGGCCTGTCAGAAAGGGCCAGAAAACCAAAGCACTGAGGCAACCCTTAGAATCATAGAGTGGGACCATCTCTTGTCCCACCCCCTGCCCAACGCAGGACCAGCCTGAAGCATCTCTGACAAATATTCAGCCTCTTCTTGAAAGCTGTCAGTGAAGGGGAGCTCACCACCTCCCTCGGCAGCTGATCCCACCTTTGAACCACTCGGACCGTGGAAAAGTTTCCCCTAATATCCAGCCGATACCTTTCTGCATGCAATTTGAACCCCTTGCTTCAGGTCCTCTCCTCTGCTGCCAAGTGGAACAGCCCCTTGCCCCCCTCCTCCCAATGACAGCCTTTCAAATATTTAAAGAGAGCAATCCTGTCCCCCCTCAATCTCCTCTTCTCCAAACTAAACATTCCCAAGGCCCTCAGCCTTTCCTCGTAGGGCTCAGTCTCCAGACCCCTGATCATCCTCGTCGCTCTCTTCTGCACCCTCTCGATTTTGCCCACATCCTTTTTGAAGTGAGGCCTTCAGAACTGCAAACAGGACTCCAGGTGCGGCCTGGCCAAGGCAGTGTACAGAGGGGCTATGGCCTCCTGCGATTTTGATGCTGTGGCCCTTTTGATACAACCCAAGACTGAATTTGCCTTTTCTGCCACCGCATCACACTGAGTGCTCATATTCAGTTTACAGTCCACTCTTACCCCAAGATCTCTTTTGCATACACTACTCCCCAGAAACGTATCCCCCATCCAGTATTTGGGCTTGACATTTTTGTGGCCCAGATGTAGTACTGTGCATTTATCTTTGTTGAATTGCATCCTGTTCGCAGCTGCCCACTTCTCCAGGGTAGTTCTCCAGAGTAGTTCAGTTGTTCTTGGGTTGTGCAAAGCCTGCCTTTCTCGCTGAGACTCAAGGCGGATTGGCGCATGTCAGTCAAGTACAACCAACAGGATGGGACACCCGACAAAGAGTACAAGAGGGCTGGGACAACAGAAACATGGAAACATGCAGAAACCGCAAGCAGAAAAGAAACAAAGCGTCAGCTTTTAAACATGGCGCGTTAAGTGATGTAGAAACTATCTAATCTGGAGCAGATTCACAGTGACCGGTAGAACAAATGTAGAGTCCAGTCAGGCACCTCTAAGACCAACCAAAGTTTATTCAAGGGATGAGCTTCCGTGTGCAAGGCCCAGTGCACATGTGGTAGCCTTCCCTGATCCCAGGATCCTGTCAATCTCCACCACAGCAACTGGGTCAAAAGGGTCCACCACCAGAGTATGTATTAGGGATTTCATCTGCCAGCCCTACCTTAGCAGCGGCACCCAGCTCGGAGCATATTCATGAGCTGCCAGATTTCCTGGCTATTTTACACACAATGCCATACGATGATTATTAGCAAGGAACCACACAAAAGTGTTACGGCTAATTGTTCAGATTTAGGTGTCAGCAGGTGACGTGAGCCGCCCTGAGCCGGCCGAGGTGGGGAGGGCGGGATATAAATCAGTAAAATAAATAAATAAAAGCGAAGGCAGCGCGGTACAGCCCGATCTCCTCGGCTCTTGGATGCTCTGCAGGCAGGGTCCGGACTTGGAAGGGAGACCACCGAGGTAGGCTCTGCCGAGGAAGGCCACGGCCAAGCACCTCCGCTTCTTGCTTGCCTCGAAAGCCCCTTGCAGGGGTCGCCATGAGTCGGCTGTCACTCATACAGATGACAGATGACAGGACACCTTAAACAGCTGGGAGGGCCAGGTAGAGATGTGAAGGCCCGGAAAAAAAATGGAAAAATTCAGGGGGGAAACTTTTTTCCCCATTTTTTTCCTGAAGCCTTTTTGTTTTTTTTCTGAAAAATTGAAAAAAGAAAAGAAAAAAAATGATTATCGAACGTTTTATTTTAACATGATGAATGAAATATTTTAAGACAAGGTGTTCAAATATTTTCCAAATCATTTCTAAAATATATATATATGGTCTCAGATTGATCTATTTTCTGTGCACTGAGGACAAGCAAGTCCTAGGTTACAAACTGAACTCTCCAATGCAAGAACAAGATGCATTTCTTCCTTTAGGAGGTGCTGTTGTCACAAGAAAAGGAAAAGGTTTCAGTTTTGTTTTTGCGTGTGGGTGGGTATTCTGTTTGTAATCACTGTTTGGATACACTCTATTTTTAATATGCTAGTTGTGATAATTTCATGCCAAGTAAAAATGTCCAGTGTCATATTTTATGTTCCTAAAGTAACAGAATGACTTTCAATCTAGAAAAGACAAAAGAAATGCTAATGCAGCATTTTTTTCAATTTTTCCGAAAATTTCCGTTTCCCCCCGAAAAAAACCAGGGGAAAACCGGAATTTTTTCCGAGCTTCCAAATTTCCGGAAATGTTACATCTCTAGACAGGACACCTTAAACAGCTGGGAGGGCCAGGCGAGGGGGCCAATGCAATGGCTGCGAAGGACATCCCCTTTCTTTGCCGCTGTCATCACTGCCTCATGGGTTTTCCCACCACTGCCTCATGGGCCTGAATGTCTGCCTTCCCTTTGCTGTGACCAAAGCGTGAATCCCCACTGTAGCTCTGTTTCCCTGTGTGTCGATAGGTACCAGCCCTGACGAAGAACAAAGAAAGAGCTTCCTCTTGTAAAGCCACACAGTCAAGCGGAAAATATTGTGCGGCCATCAGGCACGAGCACACCCGCACCGCACTCTCACAGAGTGCAGTAGGACAGAGGTATATCACTGTCTTCAGTAAATGAGCATGTTTATAACTAATGCCATTACACCAAATGGGTTTAGTGATAAATAATCTGGAATGGTTTTTGATCTGCAGAGCTTTGTAATAGAGATCGTTACGACGACATTCCCCATTACGGCTGATGTGAATAACAGAGGAAAAATGAGAGACCCCACCCCAAGAGTGGATGTAATGAAGTAAAATGTGGAATTCATTAATGCTAATATTGATCTTATCGAGGATAATGTATCAGTTGTGTTACAAATAATGTCAGAAAATAAGCATGCTGTTTCAACTGTTTATATTCCCACAGCTCTACCCAGACAAAACAATTAGATTTGGATATTAACTTTAATAATATTGATATCAGCCCTCCTCCCACCCCCCCAAGTCCATTTGCATAATGAGTTGAAATGCAAAATTGATCTTATTTGGAATTGATCCTCCTCTGCATAAAACTCTGCTGCACTTATATAAAATGATCTCCAGAATAAATTCTTATTAATTTCCACTAGTGTATGCCTCCTGGAGTGAATGACCATGTCAGGGAACATTTCATATTCAAGTTGTAAAGTCAATATTATTGTAACAATGGCTGATTAAAGCATATATATTTTAGCATGGGGATGGGGGGGGAGGGAAGGCAGAATTGCCCAAGCTGGTTCCCCCTTCCTCAAGCCACAGGAATAGCAAATGCATAAAACACTCTCTTCTGGACTTAGCAGGACTTCAGCTCTCAAAGAGACATAACTATTTTTTTTACTTTAAAATTCAGTTCCAGCTCCTGCCAACCTAGCAGTTCGAAAGCAAGAAATTGCAAGTAGATAAGTAGGTCCCACTTCAGTGGGAAGGTAACAGCGTTCCGTGCGCCTTGGTGTTTAGTCATGCTGGCCACACGACCACAGAAATGTCTTCGGACAGCGCTGGCTCTTCGGCTTTGAAACAGAGATGAGCACCGCAACCCTAGAGTCGGATTCGACTGGCTTTTGAGCAAGGGAACCTTTATCAAGCCAGCGAATGCTAGCAACAAGACATTACAATCAACTGGTTCATACAGTTCCTCAATAGGGCCCCACCCCCAATGTCCACACATGAAATCTGTCCTCCAACCAAGTTTCCCAACCTCAAGATAGGGCCTGGAGATCTCTCAGAATGACAACTGACTTGCAGACGACGTCTGAGGTCAGTTCCCTTGAAGGAAATAGCTGCTGTGTGTCGCTCCCCTCCCTCTGACATTAGGGGTCTGTAAGAAGAGCTCTGTAAGCTCTTGGAGGATTGGCTACATTAGGGGGGGGGGTGGCCTAATATGCAAAGGAGTTCCTGCTACAAAAAGAGCCCACTCCCCGCCATCCCCAAACCCCATCCTTCCACCCTCCACCCCCAAATCTCCAGGAATTTCCTAACCCAGAACTGCCAACCCTATTCACGCCTGGGCCATCAAGGATAAATCTGCGTGAACTGAGGGCTGCCAGACCCCCAGTCCAGGCGGGGGATCCCCCGATTTTGGGGGCTCCTGCCCGCCACCAGCCGTGGGGAAGCCCCAGCCCCGAACAGCCACCTCGCATGGTGATGTCACCGATGCGATGACGTCATGCAGAAATGACATCGTCCCATTGACGATGCTCGGCTTTTGGGGCAAAACTCTACAGTGTGGCCCCAATTTTAACCATAGGGATTGCCCCAAAAGCAGAGCATCACCACGCGATGTTGCTGATGTGATGAGTCACTTCTGTGTGACGTCATTGCGCCCAGGACGTCGCCACCCTAAGTAAAACAGGCGGCAAAACTGAGCCGGAGGCAAGGCCCCCTGTTATGTATGGAGCTACGTTCGCTTAAGTGACTCAATGTAACCGGTCTGGAGTTTCTGTCACAAGCGCTATAGGAGGTTATGAATTGACCTGCACTGGCTTAGGGTATGGATCAATATGACATTAGGCTGGAGCTTCAGGCACAAGCTTCTTGCGAGACAGACCAATCCAGGGTGACTCTGTTCTGGCAGAAAACGCATCCCATTGGTCCCATGCCTGCAATGGGGATGTATTGTGTTCTTACCAGGGATCTTTTTGTAGAAAAAGGCCACCAGGAACTCATTAGCATAATAGGCCACACCCAACAGCAGGAACTCATTAGCATAATAGGCCACACCCAACAGCAGGAACTCATTAGCATATTGGGCCACACCCCTGACAGCACAGCTTATTAGCCCATTAGGCCGCACCCACATGTTACCAGAAGTGTGCTCATCCAGCCACACCCACCTTTTGCTTGTTATTGGGTGAGTTCAGACGGGGGCTTTACAACGGTATAGGTGCCGGTTCCAACCAGTGTACTTACCGGCATTCACACGACGAACATCTGCCTCCCATCCCTAACCGTTGTAAAGCCCTTTAAACCGTTGTACTCTGCCACTAGGTCCCCAAGTGGTGGTATCCTGAGTACAACGGTTGTTATTGATGTACCCCTCCGTCTGATCGCTCTCCACCGGTGTCTAGCCACTTCCGTTCGGAAGCCTGAGGCTTCCGATTTTCCCCTGCCATTTTTTTTAACTAAGTGATGTGCGCTTGGGCGAAGCTTCACACTGAGCGTTTGTTTAAAAAAAAAAAAAAAAGCCCTTAGTGTTGCGTTTTGGAGGAGTCCGGGACTTCAGGGAGGCCAGTTTGGTCTTTAAACTTTAAAGGTAAGTCCTTACCTTGATTCTATGAAGTCTGTCCTCCATTGCGCGGCCTTCCTTTTGGGAGGTTTACGCTCCTTGTAAACCTGGGCCCAAAATCTAGCCACCTGTCTTGTTGTCCGATGGTTCCTGTGTCTTTCAGTGTCAGTCATTCTCTGCTTAATGAGTGATTTCGCCTGGTCTATACCAAGATCCAGAATGGCTTTGGGAGAAAAGCCTAATTTCTGGATGGAATTCAAGACTGCTCTGTGCCAATTGAACTGAAATTGGTCCTGATGGATTAAAGGGAATAGACCCCTGGGGTTTATATTTCCTGTTAAAGGTAAAGGGTTTCCCTTGCTCGAAAGCCAGTCGAGTCCGACTCTAGGGTTGCGGTGCTCATCTCCGTTTCCAAGCCGAAGAGCCAGCGCTGTCCAAAGACGTTTCCGTGGTCATGTGGCCGGCATGACTAGACACCAAGGCGCACGGAACGCTGTTACCTTCCCACTGAAGCGGTACCTATTTATCTATTTGCAATGTCTTGCTTTCAAACTGCTCGGTTGGGAGGAGCTGGAACTAGAGATGGGCGCTCACTCCGTCATGCGGCACACTCGGGTCTCGAACTGCTGAACTACCGACCTTCCACAGCCTGCAGCTCAGCGTCTTAACCACTTGAGCCACCGCAGCTCCTTTTGACTGAGATCTCAGACACTTCATTTTTACACAAACACACACAAAGACGTCTATGTTATTGTGGCCTCTCTCAGCCCACGTGCGTTCTGGAGGTCGCAAACCCTGACCCGAAGGAAGGAAGCGGCCAAACGCCCTCAAGGAAGTTTGATCCCAGCGGCAGCCCGTCCTCCCCCCGCCGCGCTCCCTCTCGCCGCTAGGGGGCGCGCGCCCTCCTCCACCCCTCCTCCTCCTCCCCTCGCGCGCCTGCGTCCTCCGCTGTCCCGGATGTTCCGGGCCGGCCAGTTCCGGTCGCGGGAAGGATCACTTCCGGTCCCGGGCTCGGCGATGGCGGAGGCCTCCGCGTCCTGCTCGGCTGCGGTGGGCGGCGGCTCCCCTCCCTCCTCCTCGCCGCCGCCTTCTCCCGGGGCCGCGGAGGACGGCGAGCGCGGCTGGAGCGAGGCCCAGTTCCGGCGCTACAGCTTCGAGACGCGGCCCATCCCCCGGCTGCGCCATGGAGACCCCCGCGCCGAAGAGCTCCTGGAGAGCGAGGTCGGGGCGGCGGCCCGGACGGGGAGGGGGGGAGTGGGGAGGGCCACGTTCCCCGGGGGGGGGGTCTGGAGCCGACAGCAGAACCTCCCCCCCAAAACCGCCTGCTGTTCTTGGCTGCCAGCCTCCAGGTGGGGCCTGGAGATCTCCCGGAATCCCCCGCCCCGGGCTCGGCACCTCTGATGCTGCCCTTCCTTTAAGACGCTCATGGCTCCCCCCTCCGCTTTGCCAATCTCCAGGTGGCACCTGGAGGTCTCTTGCTATTAAAAGGTAAAGGGTCTCCCTTGCTCGGAAGCCAGTCGAGTCCGACTCTAGGGTTGCGGTGCTCATCTCCCGTTTCCAAGCCGAAGAGCCAGCGCTGTCCGAAGACGTTTCCGGGGTCACGTGGCCGGCATGACTAGACACCGAGGCGGCACGGAACGCTCCCCTGGATCAGTTCCCCTGGAGAAAATGGCAGCGTGGGAGGGTGGGCTCTGCTCTGCGGAGGCCCCTCTCCTCCCCCAAGCCCCACCAGGCTCAACCCCCCCAAATCTCCAGGTGGCAACCCTACCTCCGTTGTGTCCTCACAACAGTCCTGTGAGGTAGAGAAGGCTCTGAGGCAGCAGTGGCCCCACCATTGCCTAGGGAGCTCCCTGGGTGAGCCTGGGGATCATGCCTGAGCCCTGGCTGGGATCGGTGCACTCACTGCGGTGCCACACAGCTGCTTGCCTCTTGCTCCTCCCCTGGTGGGGATCGTATGCGGCCTGCTGGGGGGCGGAAGGGTACTGCCTTGCTTGGCTGAATGAAACAGCTCCGGTGTTGTTTGGGCTGATCTTGACAGTAAACGTTGTTTTAGGTGGGTCGCTGTGTTGGTCTGGAGCGGCAGAACGAAGTTTGAGTCCAGGGGCACTTTTAAGACCAGCAAAGTTTTATTCTGAATATAAGCTTTCCTGTGCTTGTACACTGTGAGAGCCAGTTTGGTGTAGTGGTTAAGTGCGTGGACTCTAATCTGGGAGAACCGGGTTTGATTCCCCACTCCTCCACCTGCACCTGGCTGGATGACCTTGGGCAAGCCCTAGTTCTGACAAGAGCTGTCCTTGAAAAAGAGCAGTTTCTGTCAATAGCTCTCTCAGTCCCACCCACCTCACAGGGTGTCTGTTGTGGGGAGGGGAAGGGAAAGGAGGTTCTAAGCCGTTCTGAGACACCTTTGGGTAGTGAAGGGCGGGGGTATAAATCCAACCTCTTCTCTTCTTCTTTTCCAATAACATTTTATTGGTATAATACAATAGTATTAAGAAAACATAACAATCACATTTTTATAACATTAGCCAAGTCCATAATGAACTAAAGAACAGTTAAACATATTAACCAGTACAATATGAATAAAAAATCTCTTATCTTCTTCTTCTTCAGATATCTGCATGCACACAAAAGCTTTCATCTTAATGTCCTTAGGGAGCATCTTTGGGGATTGTATGTCACAGTGAGCACAGCTTGGCCATTAACACAGCTGCATGGCATTTTCTTTTGCTTTCCTGGCACCTCATGTTCGCCAGATACTTCTGACATTGGTGCTATTAGATTGAGAGCTCTGAAAAATTGCTTGATTTTTCTGTCTTGCAATCAATTCTTTTTGCTTGATTCATCCACCTGACGAGTGTGATTTTTGGATATAGGAATAAACAACCCCAGGATGTTTGCATGTGAGAGTAACATTTTTTCCCCCTGTCATTGTCTCAGGATCTTGAATTGCAGTCTGTTTTTCTACAGGAGCCAGTAGTGCTCACAGACACAAATCTGGTGTTTCCTGCCCTGAAATGGGATCTGGACTACCTCCAGGAGAACATTGGCAATGGAGACTTCTCAGTGTACAGAGCCAGTACCCACAAGTTCTTGTATTACGATGAGAAAAAGATGGCCAATTTTAGGAACTTCAAGCCCAAGTCAAGCAGGGAAGAGATGAAATTCAGCGAGTTTGTTGAGCAGCTCCAGGAAATCCAACAGCAGGAGAGTGGAGAACGGTAACTCCCGGGAGGGGTTTATGCATTCCCCTCTCTGCCCTCTCTTTTCGGCTTGTGGTTTCTGGTTAAATGACTTCTCTCTGACTTATGTAGCTTCAGGCTTCCCCTCGTCTAAAAATGTCCTTCCCTCACATGGGTTCAGCACATGGAACAGAGTCTGTTGTGCAGCACATAGGCAGCGCCTAGGCTGATTTGGGAAAGCAGGCTCTGGTAATGCCCAGATTTGGTGTGGAAGTCACAGTTGTTTGTTTGTGTGTCAGTGTGTGACTTGCACAAATTTCATGTGTAAGTTTGTGTGCTTGTTTTTCTGTGAAGACTGCTTCCCAGTTTAAATTGATCATGTTGTACTCAAGGTAGTCCTTTTCTGAACTTTGCAATGCAGATTTTTTGCTGAAATGGTTTTCACATGCATAAAAGAAACACCTCTTTGAGTATATGTGACAAACGAGATCTTTCTAAACAGGGAATGTTTACATGTATCTTTTTTCTTGTTCCTTGGGATATACAGGCTATATCTGCAGCAGACGCTCAACGACACAGTCGGGAGGAAAATTGTAGTGGATTTCCTGGGCTTTAATTGGAATTGGATTAACAGGCAACAGGCAAAGCGAGGCTGGGGTCAACTGACATCCAACTTGCTTCTGATTGGTATGGAAGGTAAAGAAAAGTCCTTTGCTTAAATATGAACAGTGGACTTTGGCCAACTCACTGTGTTTTTGTTTTAATATCCTTTTGGAACTAGCAGTGTAGATGGCGTCTTCAGTGTTCTCATCCCATAAGGAAAGCCAGCCCTGATTTTTGAGAGAAAGGTCTCTTAATCCCTTCCCCTGCCCATGAACTGGGAAGGAACTGAAGCACTTTCATCTCAGAAGTAGGGACCAGGAGGAAGCACAACATGCCAGGACGACTTGAGGGCTTCTTGCTAACAGTGCACAATTGAAAAGTGCTGACCCAATTCAAAGAAGATGGGAGAGTATTTCGTATGTATTTGTCCAGCTAATGCATTTGTCAAATTGGGCAGGGTGGCAGTCCCATGAACTGTTCCAGTGAGAGGGACCAGTTTTCAGTTGCATTTCTGTTGATTATGGCTCCCCCTTTCCTGCTACTCATTCTGTAAGAACTCAGATGTTGCATATACAGTTAATAGCTGAGCACCTTATTCAGGGCAAACCTTACTTTGCTTTACTGGGGGACTCTGTTGAGATAATGCACCCTTTGGTACAGCGGAGCTCCCATTCTTTTTTAGAGACATGTGCATGTGTCATGATGATTTACAGCTTGAATTGGTTTAACAATTTCGAGGAGGGGGAACTCTTGCCTCATTGAGGGTGCTGGAAATTCCCCAGCACTCTGTCAGTACTTTGCTGGGCCCTCCCTTCCTGGCCCATTTGGAGCCAGCGTTCTTCCACAGGTTTGCCTGCCATATTAAGGCAGAGGAAGGCTTCCTCAACAGACAGGATGACTGTTTTCTCTTTTCTCCTTGTGCAGGGAATGTGACTCCAGCTCACTATGATGAACAGCAGAACTTCTTTGCTCAGATTAAGGGCTACAAGCGGTGCATCCTCTTTCCGCCTGATCAGTTTGAGTGTCTCTATCCCTATCCTGTGCATCACCCATGTGACAGGCAGAGCCAGGTGAGATGCCTTTGTGCCATACGGCCTCCATTGCATAAGTGGTTGTAGGATAAGGTCTTTGTGCTGCTCAGATGGACAGATCTGCTCATACCTCACTGTTCTGGCTCTTACAGTGGACTACAGCGTACCTGAAGGAGAGTCACAAGCAAAGCAGGACGTGATGTTTTCTTGTCCTGTGTTCCGTTATCCATTTCTCTTAGCGGAATCCGGTTTCTATATGTGGGGGTTGTCTGTTGACTCACAGCCGTCGTATTTAATCCGTTTATAGAATAATTTGCTGGCTTGACCAATGATAGCTTACCTGTGAGATGAAATATGCTTTCTCCTAAGGTAAGGTGGTATCCACCAGGTTCCTGGATGCTTCCGCCTTTCACTTATAAAAGCCAGCTCCTAGCTCTCGTGACTTGCATATACAAACTTTTTAAAAAATGGAGTGTCAGAGTGGGTCTTGGAAAGCCCACAAAGGGACTCTCAGCTGCTTGTCACAACTTAGCCTTAACATTCAATTGTTCTTAGCACAGCAAATAAGATTATTTATTAAATTAGATTTCTTAACCGCCGTTCCCTGTTTGCTCTGGGCTCAGGGTGGTTTATAACAATTAATTCAATGCATTAGAGTTCCGCAGGGCCTGTAAGATGGAGCTCTTCCGCCAGGCTTTTGAATAGGAGCCGCCACCACCACTGTTCCATCAACACCCTATAATTTCCGCACATTGCCATTGCTGGTGCGGGTACCATCGGAGGGAGTGGGACGTGCCTAGGGGACAACAGTGGGGATATGTACTGTTATGCAGTCATATCATTGAGAACACCATCTTGATTTAAAATTCGGAAGTGAGTAGGGGAGCACCGAAAATGTTTTTATGAATTCTGTTTAACTATTTAATAGTTTATTCTGTATTTTAGTCAGTATTTTATTGTTTTATTGTTATTACTTGGCGTTATGCCTCTGTTAGCCGCCCTGAGCCTTCGGGGAGGGCGGGATATAAATCCAAATAAATAAATAATCAAATCAATTAAAACCATAACAATTCAGGTTTAGGTTTACAAACATTAAAAACATTTGAACATTAAAACAAGATGGCAGTGCTAGCATTCCGTCATTGGGGGGGAGGGTACGGGGCAGATGTAAGGAACCATCGCTGGCCTCAACCAAAATCTAACCCCAAATCAAGTACCATTTTCATATTTCATTCTCTGCTTAACCAATCTACAGAACTGGTTGGGTGCTTTGCTGCTTGCACACGGCAAACCCTGCTGGTTAGAGCTGGGGGGTGGGGGCAAGTGTTTCGGTTTCTTCGGGGGATTGGGGCAGGATGGGAATGAGAATGCGGAGGAGACTCCCTGGGGCTTTGGTCTCTCCGGTGATGCCATTTTCTCTCTGCTCTGCTAGGTTGACTTCGATCATCCTGACTACGAGAAGTTCCCTAATTTCCAGAACGTGGTGGGCTATGAAACGGTGGTGGGCCCGGGCGATGTGCTGTACATCCCCATGTACTGGTAATCACGGTAGACTGAGGAGGGGGTCGGGTGGTGCGGGAGTGCCTGGCAGCGGCAAGCCGAATCTCAGGCCAGGCTCAGGAATTAAGCTTTGGAGCCACAGATGAATCTGTGCCTCGGGTATTCTGTAAGGTCTGTTAACTTTTCTGTGGACTCTGGTACCCTTAAGAGGAAGAGTTGGTGCTTCCTTTCCCCCAGAGCAATGTGCGCCCAAGGTGCTCTCCTCCCAGAAGAGATCAAGCCCCAAAATAACTCCTGACATGTACTGGACATGGTAGGAAGTCTGGTGGGTGTGATGGAGCATGTACCGTGGCCCTTCGGGGTTTGGTGTCGGAGGCTCGTCCTTCTGTATCTCATCCTGGCTGTTGCTGCGGGATACAATGAAAACTGGCTCCAGCCATTGCAGAATATTCACATCAGTTCGTAAACTGGATGGTGTCCTAGTCGGAAAGCCACTGCAGGAGGCTGGGGAGCCAGCTGTCCTGGAGCACAGGGTGGTCCCTAACAGCTTTCCCCATCTGCCTCACCTCATCCCTCCCCTCACGGTCGCCACCGTGCCACGTGGCTTTTCTGCACACGAGTCCCGTGATCCCTGGCCTAACCTTTGTGGTTCCTCCTCCCTGCTTTTGCCAGCGCAGAAACTGAAAGCCCCCCAACCCGTTGATGTCATTGTGTCAGTGCAAAAAAGAAGCAGCATTTCCAAGGGCGTGCTTGTGTCTACCTGGAGCGAAGCAAATGAATAGGTCACCCGTGCCCTGTGCGCCTTTCCACAGACACGCCGTGTCTAAGGGTGTGTGTAACGATTCCTTGTTTTATGTGTGTGTGTGTGTGTGTCTTTAAAAGTTTGGTTGCATGGTGGCTGTGATAGACTAGAGTGATTGAAGAGACAAGTGTGGTGTGATTGGTGACTGACAGAGAGGGAGAGAGGTTTTGGAAGTGTTTCTGAGTGGATGAATTTGTATGTTTGTCAAGAGTGACAGTTACAGTTTAGACAGTTGATGAAGATAGTGGAACTGTTAGTTCTTTCTGAGGTCTGTGAGAGAAGCAGAGAAAAGTTCAGTTAGTTCTGTGTATGAAGGAAGTTAGAGAGAATAAGAAAAAGTAAATGAAAGCTTAATTGAAGACCAAAATATAAGAAAGGCTGTATGTCCTGTTAAACTGGAGAGTAACAGTGAACTTATAAGACCTTGAGTTAAAGTTACAAAGTTACCTGAAAAATTCCCTGACAGAAAGGGAGCTGATCTTGTGTGTGACACTAAGCAATGGTTGAAAATATTCACATTACTGGTTACATTGTTATACCCTTTTATTTATGAACTGTTTCAATAAATCTTCTTTTATTTAAGTCTGCCAGCTCTGAAAGAAATAATTCCTCAGGAAACACATAGACCCTCATGAGACGTAAAACCTCGACCTACCTACCCAGTGATAGCCAAAAGAAAGTATAAAGTTTTGGAAAGCCTAAAATTTCCTGGTGGCAGCCTAACCTACCCAGTTGAACAAAATAAAAACCAGGCCTCCCCAGATAAGGGGTCGTCACAGTGTGTTTTCCTTTGATGGCAGTAAAAACCGGGGTCCTTGGCGGTGTTATGCTGGCCTGGCCCCAGACCCGTTGCGTGAGAGGTGAGGTGAGCGGGAATCTCACAGGAGGTGGGAGCGTGCTTGGAAATAAAGAGGAACGCTGGCTGCTTCCTTGGCGTTCCCTATTCAGCCAAGCGGGTGGAAGGAAGGAAGCTGGTTCTCTTTGTGTCCCGTGGCAGAGGAAGGGGAACGTGGACTCACAGGCCAAGTTAAAAGCTGAGGAAAGGCGCAAGGTGCAGGAGAGGGAGGCTCCTCGCGGCCTCTTCGCTCGGCACCGGGATTGCACCAGGCACAAACTGGGGCTATAACAGGAGGAGTTATATCTCAGTGGATCGGTGTGCTGCTGTTCCGGCCCCTACGCTGTTCGTGTTGAACTTACTTTGGGACTAGACTTGCCCAATTTAATAATTAGGAATGTAAACAGCTGTGTCTCCTTTTTTATGTGTCTTGTGAAGGTGGCACCACATAGAGTCTTTGCTGAACGGAGGAACCACCATCACTGTGAACTTTTGGTACAAGGTAAGCATTCGCTTTGCTTCTGCTGCTGGCAGAGCAAAGGTTTTGCATGGATTAAATGGGCACTGGGCACCGGCTTCTTGGAAGGGGCACCACTTGCATGAGGCAATCTGGCCTCAATACCCCCGGACCAAAAAGACTTCACCCCCCTTATGGAATCTGCTGCAGGCATCCTAGAGTTATATTAGTGCTTCCGATCCTAGTTTGATTTCACATTTTTTAATTTCGTTGTGTATATCAGAGAAAATAATACATATGCCTGTGCTTTATCTGTTACTTTCATTTTCCAAAATTCCATGCAGAGTATTTAGTTTTTTAAAAATCTGTAGGCTGGATTACTCTTTCTCTCCTTCTTAGAGTGTTAACTGTGCTAATGGTGCTGTATTCCAGACCCCTGTGTACCATTCCATCATTGGCAGCAAGGTTAAAGACTTTTGTTTTGCATAAATACACATTTTTGCAGCTTTTTTAGAGCTATACCAATTCTATGTCAAATATTCCCACACCATATTTTTTAACAGCCAACGGAACTATTTTCAAGTCTTTTGATATTACATAACCTGTCATTTCTCTAACTACTATTGGAATTTGCTCCCAAAAGGGAATTGTTATCATATAGTTCCACATCGCCAATATTTTGCTGCATTTTAACTTTAGAGGTGTCAAATACCAATGGAATTGTAGTTTAAAATAACTTTTCTTCATCAGTATGTTAATCATATTCTTTCTAGTATGGCCACAAACCCATTCAAACTCATGCTGTAGTACAGAATCTCCTATATCTTTTTCCCATCTGATTTTATTCTCCTGTCCCTTATTGTGTAAATTGTTCAGTAGTTTATATAGCCCTTCTGTTCATCCTTTACTTACATTAACAGCTCTCTATTAACTACTCACCTTCCATCTTACTTAAGAACATAAGAAATGCCAATGTTGGATCAGGCCAAAGGCCCATCCAGTCCAACACTCTGTATCACACAGTGACCAGAAATACCAGTGCCATCAGAAGAGGTCCACCAGTGGGGCCAGGACATTAGAAGCCATCCCACTGTTGACCCCCCCAAGCACCAAGAAGACAGAGCATCCCTTGCCCCAGAGTCCCTATCTATACCTTGTGGCTAATAGCCACTGATGGACCACTGCTCCATATGCTTATCTAATTCCCTTTTGAAGCCGTCCATGCTTGTAGCCGCTACCACTTCCTGTGGCAGTGAATTCCAAGTGTTAATCACTCTTTGGGTGAAGAAGTACTTTCTTTTATCCATTCTAACCCGACCGCTCAGCAATTTCATGGAGTGCCCACGAGTTCTTGTATTGTGAGAGAGGGAGAAAAGTACCTCTTTCTCTACCTGCTCTTTCCCATGCATAATCTTATAAACCTCAATCATGTCACCCCTCAGTCGTCGTTTCTCCAAGCTAAAGAGCCCTAAGCGACTTAACCTTTCCTCATAGGGAAAGTGTTCCAACCCTTTTATCATTCGAGTTGCCCTTTTCTGCACTTTTTCCAAAGCTATAATATCCTTTTTAAGGTGTGGTGACCAGAATTGCACACAGTATTCCAAATGAGGTCGCACCATTGATTTATATAGGGGTTTTCAGTGAGTTATCTACTAGAACTCCAAGATCTCTCTCTTGATCAGTCTCTGCCAGTTCAGACCCCATCAACGTGTATTTATATTTACTACTTCGATTCAGTAGATTTTTATTTTTCATCTCTTAGGCAATAGCTGTAAACAGGGGTCATTTCGTAGAAAAAGAGCTAGGGGGACTCATTAGCATAACTCGTTAGCATATGCCACACCCCCTGACATCACCGGAACTGTGTCCTCCCCACAGCCGGCAGCGACCTCCAGCGGGCACCAGCAGGGAGCTCCAGGCCCCGCCCTCCCGCACCTCACCCGGGGGGATGGCGTCCCCCCGCGTCCCCCCCCCCAAATGACCCCTGGCTGTAAATTGAAAATACTGAAATAATGGTGGGCAATGACCATCCATTCTATCTCATCATACAACAGGATTTGGACATTTTCTAATCAAGCCTCAAACACTTAACAACTTTTTTGATGCCAAACAGTTGAAGTAGCAAACATCTCCATCATAGAAGACTGTGATTTTTAAATCATCAATGCTAATGCAGACAAAGCTGGACTTAAGAACATAAGAGACGCCAATGTTGGATCAGGCCAAAGGCCCATCCAGTCCAACACTCTGTATCACACAGTGGCCAGAAATACCAGTGCCATCAGGAGGTCCAGCAGTGGGGCCAGGACATTAGAAGCCCTCCCACTGTTGACCCCCCCCCCAAGCACCAAGAAGACAGAGCATCACTTGCCCCAGAGCCCCTAGCTATACCTTGTGGCTAATAGCCACTGATGGACCTCTGCTCCATATGCTTATCTAATTCCCTTTTGAAGCCGTCCATGCTTGTAGCCGCCACCACTTCCTGTGGAAGTGAATTCCATGTGTTAATCACTCTTTGGGTGAAGAAGTACTTCCTTTTATCCGTTCTAACCCGACCGCTCTGCAGTTTCATGGAGTGCCCACGAGTTCTTGTATTGTGAGAAAGGGAGAAAAGTACCTCTTTCTTTACCTGCTCTTTCCCATGCATAATCTTATAAACCTCGATCATGTCACCCCTCAGTCGTCGTTTCTCCAAGCTAAAGAGCCCTAAGCTCTTTAACCTTTCCTCATAGGGAAAGTGTTCCAACCCTTTTATCATTCGAGTTGCCCTTTTCTGCACTTTTTCCAAAGCTATAATATCTTTTTTAAGGTGTGGTGACCAGAACTGCACACAGTATTCCAAATGAGGTCGCACCATTGATTTATATAGGGGCATTATGATATTGGCTGATCTGTTTTCAATACCCTTCCTAATAATCCCCAGCATAGCATTGGCCTTCTTTATTGCAGTCACACACTGTC
>NW_015165875.1:64992-72190 GCF_001447785.1 Gekko japonicus | reverse complement strand
TTTCCTCATCCCACCAAGTTTCTGAAATACCCACAATGTCTATTTTCCCCTCCGACACCAAGCACTCCAACTCCCCGATTTTACCTCAGACACTTCTAGCATTTGTATAGAAACAGCTATAATTTCCCATACAAGTTAAGCCTGCAACCTTCCTCTTGCTATCATCTCGAGACCTTGTCAGGCAGTCCATGTCACTAGCCATGGTCTCAGTGGACAATTTCAATCCACCTCCCTATAGAAAAGCAACAGGTACCCCCTCATCTCTCTGAGATGAGCCAACCCGAACCAAAGACTTTTCATCTCCTGTCGGCTTTCCCCCAATATTCAGTTTAAAAACTGCTCTGCCACCTTTTTGTTTTTAAGCGCCAGCAGCCTGGTTCCTTCTCGGGACAAGTGGAGACCGTCTCGCCTGTACAGCTCCCTCTTGTTCCAAAAAGCATCCCAGTGCCTAACTAACTTGAACCCTTCCCCTGTACACCATCGTCTCATCCACACATTGAGACTCCTGATCTGTGCCTGTCTCTCCAGCCCTGTGCGTGGAACAGGTAGCACTTCTGAGAAAGCTACCTTGGAAGTCCTGGACCTAAGTTTCCTGCCCAGCAGCCTAAATTTCTCCTCCAGGACCTCACGACTGCATTTCCCCACATCTTTGGTGCCGACATGTACCACGACCACTGGCTCCTCCCCAGCACTATCTACCAGCCTATTTAAAACACGCGTAATGTCCGCTACCTTCGCACCAGGCAGGCAAGTCACCATACGGACTTTATTTTACATCATATCTTCCCAAGTTTTTAGAGTAACCTGAATAGTACAGGAGCATTATTCGATTTCCCCCCATGAAACCACATGGCCTCAGAAGTCATACCACCCATTCAGATAACTTTTGTTCTTTTCTTTCTGACTTTTTTATTTTAATACATTTTTGTAGGAATGTGCTGTTAATCACTGCCTTTCCAGCATCCCAAATTGTAGTCCAGCTCAAATCAGGAGTAACATTATACCTAAAGTATTTCTTTTCTTTTTTTTAATAAAGGTTTTATTGGCTCCCCTAAAAAGGGGAGGTATTTCGCTTAAAAGAAAAAAGGGAGGGGTAGACAGTGGGAGAAAGAGAAAGCTGAGTGATATATAAACTGGTAAATTAAACTGTTAGTAATGTCCAATTAATCTTCTTGGGCTTCTTCTGTGTGTTGCCAAACTTCTTTTCTTAGTCCTGTTACATGTATTCTCTGTTAGTATGTTAGTAATGTTCCTTTGAGATTCTGTTAATAAAAAGGGTCTCTTCTGTGCACATTCAGAACCGCTTCTTTGCGTGCTGGGTACTTTTACTATCGCTGACGTGGAGGAGCTTCCTCTGTTGTCTTCTCCTTCCGGCTTGTTAGATCCTCCTTCGGGTTGTTGTTAATACGCTCAGTTCATGTACTATAAATCCTCTTCCTTTCATGCCCCGGAGGTCCCCATTTTCGAGAAGGGTGTCAATTTCATTTTCGCTTTTATATTCGCTCCCAGACTCTCTGTGGGTCCTCCTCGCAATTGTTGACTTATAAGCGCTTATCAGGCACTTCTCGCTGTCACAATTCCAACGTATCTTTTTTGCAAAACTCCCGTCGGATTCACAGCCATAAACAGTCCAAACATTCAACAGCCGGCTCTTGCACACAAACAAAGGCCCAGACGGAAGTCCCTCCCTTCTTCTCCGCTCGCTTTTGCCCAGCTCCGACATCTTTTCTTTTTTGTTTACTTTTAGAAAGTTCTTAAAATGTGCTCCAGAGAGACAAGTTTCTCGCTTTCAAATACATCAAAGGAAAACATCACTGTCCGCTCAATTCATCCCCCCCCCTCCTTTTCTTTTTCGCTTGTATAGATGGAGGATTAACCTCTTCGCCTTTTTCGCTGGGAGGGGGGGGAAAACAATTTTCAGTTCTTTTTCTCTGCATTTTGACAACTCACAGTTAAGCCGATCTTTTCTTTTTCTTTTCAATTTTTCCGGATGGTCGCTTTATCACTCGGTGACGTCTGGTGGCTCCGCTAAACCCCGTTCGGGGTCGCTCACGCAGCAAGGTCCATTGGGGCAGGGCATGGCGGGAGCCTCGCTCTCCGACCTCTCGGCCGAAAGAGCGACTCCCCCCTAGTGCGCCCTAAAGCGCCCCGGATCCGAGCTCCTCTCTTCTGAGGGGCTCGTTCGGGTCTCCGCTCGCGCGGATTCCCTCCTCCACCGCGGGCGGGCGAGGCGCCCTCGGGAACGACCCGAGGAAGCGTCCGCCATGCGCGGGAGCCAGACCGGAAGCCACCTAAAGTATTTCTTAAGTATTAATTCTGCTTGTTTAAAATCTTTCTCATTCTGCAACAAATAACAGCTTCTAAACATCTCTTTCCTCTTATTATCTCCATTCTATTATTAATGGGGGGGACATAATCTGCAAATTTCATAATGTCAGTTTCTGCGTTCTTTTTTTTAAATACCACCGTTAGTGAGACTGGGTGGGGGGGGGGAGCAATTCTCAAATAAATGTTGTGTAGAGGAGTTCTGAGAAGTTAAAAAACCTCCAAGTGCCCATAAGATGATCTTAGGTAACAGTCTTACTTTAGCTGAGAAAACAAAAGATCTAGAGAAACGTCTTGAAACTTGTTAAAGTCCCCCCCCCCAGCAATGTGGCCATGGGTCAATTCTTGTAATTGCAACATAAATATTTCATAAGGCTTTTCGAGATGAACTTGAGGCTTGTGGTAATTCTTGGCCCACAGCTGTTAATTTTGGTATCACAAGCTGCCCTAATTTATCTCACACTCTCATACTTTCAGAAAGGGGGCCCTAAGAATTTTTGCCACTCATCTTTTCTCATATGTGTCTCCTGAAAGAAAAACATATTTGCTCACTCTTTTTTCAATAGTTGAGTAAATTTCCATCTTTTTATGGAAGAATTCAAACCATTCATGTCAACAAATATCATAAAAGTTATATTTCATAAAACACACCATTAATAAAACATAGAAATATAAATGGAGAAAGCAATCTTACTCAACTTACAAAGTTTTTTGCTAAATCTTTTGCTTTTGTTAATGTTCAAACAGTCGCCCAGTCAGAATCTATATACATATTAAACCTAAATAGGATACTCCAAAATATGTCTGATTTTCCTCATCTTAAATCTCTGAGAAATTTAAATTGCTGCTGTTTGTGTAGAGCATCAGAAGTCCTTTGAAATCTGTATCTCTGTTCTTCCCCTTCTGTGCCCTCTGGAAATCGCTGCCATCACTCTCGGGCTCTTAAAAGATGCGATTGCATCCTGTGATTCGTTCAGCCTGCATGTGTCAGGTCCCCACAGCCACAACGAAGTACACACTTGTAGAAAGGTTTTACTTTTATTGAAGCTGAAGATGCATTGACAGGATCACTGTTAGGAATGACGAGGAATCAAAGAGCATGAGAGGTTATAGTGCATTCAAGCAAGCGAGGCCCAATTTCGGGACTTCCCCCGCGCGCCAGTCGGCCTGAGAACGAACGGTACCACTAAGCATAACAGATACTCTTCCCACGGCACCTCCGTGAGATAACCCAAGCAACTATCCAGCGACTCTCCTCCTGCGGCCTTGAGAGATACACGTTGCTGCTGTGAAGCAATTAAGCGCACAAAAAGGAATGCGTATGAAAGCGAAAGCAGAAGACAATTGGCAGCTTGCTGACAGCATGCTGCATTATAGCCTATCCTGTTTGCTGTCTCTATCATTCTCCAAGCTGTTTTTCCAAAAGTTGCTCCAGACAGACACAGCATTCTTATTCCACTCTTGTGTCACTGAGGACATGGGACATGGGAGGTGTGCAGTTCTTGTGGTTGAAACTCTGCTTAGACTCACTCTGGTTTATGGAGGCCTTTCCCCAAACCGGTATTTGTGACTTGCCAACTGTCAGAATAGTTTTGTGCAATATCTGAAACTGGGCTCTTGGAAATCCAGCAGGATGCCCTCTTTCAGGAAAAATAAATCCACTCATCCCCTTGGGGATTTTTTTTTTTTTTTGGGGGGGGGGGAGGAAGCTTCCTGGAGATTGAGACACCCCCCCTCTTTTGAGAATGGGGCCAGGCGTATTTCCGAGGCTGCTAACATGCACGTCTTTTTGTTTCCAGGGTGCCCCAACCCCCAAAAGGATTGAGTATCCCCTAAAGGCTCACCAGAAAGTGGCGATAATGAGGAACATTGAGAAGATGCTGGGCGAGGCCCTCGGGAACCCACAAGAGGTGCAGAACAGTCCTGGGAAGATGTGGGGGGCTGAGTCTGGAGCCCCTTTTCTGGTTCCTGGGGTGTGTGGGAAGGCTGAGCAGGAGGCGGGGTTTGTTTTTTTGTTTTGGAAATCAGGCTGCCACAAAGCTTGGATTGTGGCTTTTGATATATATATCAAAGTAAGGCTCTAATAGTGTCTTCAGCATTTTACCCAAAACCTTTTGGGATGGGGCCAATGTTCCCTCTAAGCTGTGGAGTCTTGTGAGCAAGAATTCTACCTTGTGAGCTACTGGCATTAGGGTTGTGAGCAAGCAATTTAGCTACTGCATAAATTACTTTGCTCTGGAGCCATCCTTCCTGAACTGAGACAAAAATGTGTGAGCCAGAGGCTAAAAAACTGTGAGCTAGCTCACACTAACTCACCTTAGAGGGAACACTGGACGGGGCCCTTTTGGAGGACTGAAATTTGACATCTCCATAAACATCAAAATAAAACAACAGAACTCGGTCTGCGCATTTCTGCATCGGGTCTCTGAAAACGAGCTCAAGTCCTTTTGCTTAGAGGAAAGGAGGAGAGATGCAAAACGCATTCCTTGTAAACACGGAAGCTGTTCTACTTTGAGGGGGAGAGAGAGGCAACAAGGCTGCCGGCCTTTAAAGGCAGATGAAAAGAGCCTGATGAACCCACAAGGCCCTGAGACAGGATTCTGGGGCCCCGGGCCGTCACAGCAGGCCGTGCCTCGAGGGGCTGGGGCACGTGGAAGGGTGGCGCTCTCTGAGGGAGCCACGCGGGAGAAGGCAGGATCTCCGTTTCTTGGCCACTGTTGAGAGGGGGCCAGCCTGAGAGGAGCAGCAGCCCTCTGCATCCCAGACGGGACGGGGCTGTGGAAACATGCTTGTGGCATTGTGGCTACCCTTGTTGGCACTTCCGGGAATACGGCCTCAGAGGCCATTCATCCGAGTGGACTCCATCGCTCGCCTTCAGGGGCTTCTTATGGTCTCAGCGAGATTCAGCTCACGTGTTCAGGATGAGTGTGTGTGTGTTCCTTCATTTGAAATGGCACGCGTCCTGAGCAGATGTAACAGGTGGGGAGGCACATTCTGGACATAGGTTTCCATGTTGGGTTCCCCTGCTTCCTGATTCGGATACCTGTTTGGGAGGAGGAGAGAGACATATAAAACTGATCCCTTCTCACCTAGAGAACTGTTTAGCTTGCAGGTTTCAGAAGAGCTGGAAATGATCTTTAAAACATGCTCTTTGGAAAAGAGGCCCTTGAATCTGTTGAGAGATGAAACTGGTGTATGGTTACTGAGAAAAACCTTGAAGTTTTCTGTGTATCCAGGGCCGGCCCCAGCTTATTTTGCACCCTAGGCGAAGATCCCTTCTGGTCCCCCCCCCCGTGCGCCCACCATGGCTCGGACCCGTTAATTGGATCTGTACCCCGGACCTCCCATTCCCCTGGCACCCATGCTCTTAACACTCACTTTTGCTTTTGTAACTTTGCCTGCTTTGCACACCTGGCTTCCACCAAGGAAGACTCTGCAAAGGAAGGCATTCACAGTCACAAACAACCACTGCTTCTCACTTGCCTTGAGAGTTCCTTGCTGGGGTTGCCATAAGTCAGTTGCAACTTGAGTGTCCTTGTGTAATAGCCCCCTACTTAGATTCTTCTTTGACTCAGCTGAGTGACCCTTCTGTGCCCAGAGGGCTAAGTTCTTTGGTGGAATTGGTGTTTGTATCATCAGAAAGGTCATAACATGTTTAAAACTCAAAGTGTTAGCAGCTGAACCAGGACAGCGGGGAGGAGGGGTGCCAGTTTGGTGCCCCTAAGGGCCGGCACACTCTAGGCGAGTGCCTAGTTCGCCTAGTGAGTGAGCCGGCTCTGTGTGTATCCGTAGGACACAGGCAGATTTCCTGTTGCAGGTGATTAGGTTTGGGTGTTGGGGGAACCGCTGGGGCTCTTAAGCAGTGCTGCTATGTTTTAGGTGAAGAGTCTTGGCAAGAATGCTGGATTCTGAATCCCAGACCTATGACCTTGGGTGAAGAGTCTTGGCAAGGATGCTGGATTCTGAATCCCAGACTTATGACCGTGGAGATGTGTCCCGCTCTAAGACTGCAGTTCGGCAACTGGGCAGGCTTTGTCAGGGCCTCATTTCTGCTGTTAGTAACGGGTGTGTGTTTGTGTTTTCTTCTTCTGGCTTTTGTGCAGGTGGGTCCCTTGCTGAACATGATGATTAAAGGACGCTACGACTAGTCCTTGGCCACTGCACCGGTGGATGTTGGAGCTGCTTCCATGGACATGTCGTGGGAAATCTGAGCGCTAGTATTGCACACAGCACTTAAAAAGAGAGTGCCACGCCCCTGGCCCAGCTCTGCCACACTCTACACCCGTACAGGGGACGACCAGCACTGTGTTCCCTGAGCAAGAACCTGACCGTCAGTCACTCTGCGTGTTCCCTGCCTGCCCGGTATACAGAGCTTGGCTCCTGGTACTTGATTGATGTTGAAAGCGTTATGAAATATATTGGGGAGGGAGCAAAGTGCAGGCTGCTGTTACCAGACTCCCGAACTCATGCCACTACTCAAGAGCGTCTGGTGTTTCCTCAGGATGGATGCACCGCTTCCCAGTCTGGAACCAAAAACACGTCTGTGTGGAGGAAGCTTTTGGCCACGTCGTACTTTGGTGTCGATTGCTTTCTTGTCTCTGGGTAGAGGAAACGAGCGCATGACGGCATCGGTGTGGGGAACGACCGGACACGTGGCCTTTGGATCTTCCTTCCACACCTTGGCGTTAGAAATACTCCCGGAAAGCCGCCTCCTCCCAGTTGTTCCTTCCCTCTGATTTTGCCTTTCTGTTTTTTTGACTGAAGTGAGTTTCTTGTTGATGACGTCGTTTCCTCCTTGACAGCAAGCGGATGAATGGCAGGCCAGTTTGGAGACACCGGAGCCTTCCGAGCCCCCCCCCCCCAGTCGAATTAA
>NW_015165875.1:53103-64164 GCF_001447785.1 Gekko japonicus | reverse complement strand
AGGCCATCTCGTCCAACCCCCTGCCCAATGCAGGACCAGCTTGAAGCATCTGGTGATAAATATCCGTCCAGCCTCTTCTTGACAGCTGTCAGTCCCTAGGCAGCTGATTCCACCTTTGAACCACTCTGACCGTGAAAAGGTTTTTCCTAATATCCAGCCAATACCTTTCTGCATGTAATTTAAACCCCTTGCTTCGGGTCCTCTCCTCTGCTGCCAACTGGAATACCCCCTTGCCCTCCTCCTCCAAATGACAGCCTTTCAAATATCTAAAGAGAGCAATCATGTCCCCCCTCAGTCTCCTCCAAACTAAACATTCCCAAAGCCCTTAGCTTTTCCTCGTAGGGCTCAGTCTCCAGACCCCCGATCACCCTCGTCGCTCTCTTCTGCACCCTCTCGGTTTTGCCCACCTCCTTTTGGAAGTGAGGCCTCCAGAACTGCACACGGGACTCAGGTGTCCTGTCATGTCCTCTACCATCTCTAGATGGGCTCAAGATCTTCTGGGAGAAAACAGGCAGAAAAAGTCACTAAGCCTGTCTGCTTTTTCTCTGTCCTCCACGAGAGACCTGGGCTGCCTGCAGGGAAGGAATTTGGCAGGAAGGCCCCAGCGGAGGCCTGCCTTGCAGTGCCCAGCCCCGGAGTCCTAGCGGCTGCAGGGAGGCATTTTACGTGTCTGGATTTCTTCACCACCTACCTGAAGGGCATCAGTTGCCCTTCAGTTGCCCTAATGCTACAGAACAGGCTCCGGGACTGTCTGTCTCTCGGCAGAGAGAGTTCACGGTGCTCCCACGTCAGTGAAAGAGGCCTGCAAGCGAGCACTCCGACTCAGGAGACCAGAGTTCCCGTGCAGGCTTGCAAAACCATGCCCTGGCACCTTGGGAGCCTGTGACGGGCAGGGGGACGACGTCCGCTTTGTGTGCAGGAGGGACCCTGTTCTGTCTCCAGCAAGACCTCCGTATCCGAGACCCTGGAGGCTGCCAGTCTTAGACCATAGTGGGGGACAATGTTCCCTCTAAGCTGTGGAGTCTTATGAGCAAAAAGTCTACTTTGTGAGCTGCTGGCATTAAAGTTGTGAGCAAGCGATTTGGCCGCTGCATAAATTAGTTTGCTCTGGAGCCATCCTTCCTGAGCGAAGACAAGAATGTGTGAGCCGGAGGCTAAAGAACTGTGAGCTAGCTCACATGAACTCAGCTTAGAGGGAACACTGGTGGTGGGGGGGTCTGATTCGTTAACAGGTAGTTTCCTGTGTTCCGTTCCGGGTTCCCTTCCTTCCTCCAGCCTTGATCAAGGAGTCCTCAGAGTACTGGGATGGCTGGGTGGAGGAGCCAGGGAAGAGGCACAAAGCTCCTCCTCCTTGGGCCCAAGCAAGGAATACTTGCGGAGAGCATCCACCAGAGGCTTTTTTACAAGGAAGGGTGCTGGGGGGAGAAAGGGCAGCCTTCCGTCTTGCAATGTGAGGCAGGAACACTTTTTGGGAACCCCCCCCCTCCGCCTACCACTGAGTTACTTGCAAGATTCTGGGACCCCTTTGGGTTTTAAGTGGAGGTGTGGCTTGTTGTTACAACACGTGCTCGCCTGCACTACTCCAGGGAGGGACATGAGAAGTCCAGGGCCTTGGGGGGAATGTCTCCTGCTCTGCTTGTCCCTATGCTGTTCTTTTGGGGGGGGGGTGGATGCTGGTACGGGTAGAGGCCTCTCTCTTGTGGCCTAGATCTTTGGAAGTTACAGAACAGCGGCAGAGGGAAGCGTGGGCTGCGGTAGCACCTATGCCTCTGTGGTGCCATCAGAAAGATTTCTGCAAAATGACCCGAGTGTCCTGGGACGGAGCCGGGGGCCATCTGCCGCAGCGGTCTCTCTTGAGCAGCGGCCCCACCCACAACCACAACAACGAGCTCATCCTAAGAGCTATAGAATTTAAGTTGTCTTTCTCCTCCTTTTCCGTTCAGGAATCGTACCTCTGTTCTAGTAAAGTAAAGGTAAAGGTTTCCCTTGCTCGAAAGCCAGTCGAGTCCGACTCTAGGGTTGCGGTGCTCATCTCCGTTTCAAAGCCGAAGAGCCAGCGCTGTCCGAAGACGTTTCCGTGGTCATGTGGCCGGCATGACTAAATACCAAGGCGTACGAAACACTGTTACCTTCCCACCGAAGTGGTACCTATTTATCTACCTGCAATTTCTTGCTTTCGAACTGCTAGGTTGGCAGGAGCTGGAACTAGAGACGGGAGCTCACTCCGTCACGTGGCACACTCGGGTCTCGAACTGCTGAACGACCGACCTTCCACAGCCTGCAGTTCAGCGTCTTAACCCCTTGAGCCACCGCAGCCCCTCTGTTCTAGTACTTGTGCTGAAAATTTGGGCTCAGCTTGGAGTTGACACAGGGTTAAGATTGGAGACCCTGCTGTGTGCTCCTTTTAGGTGGGAAGTTCCCTGCATGAGAGGTGGAGGAGGAAAAGTTGAGGCTCTTGGATCGCCAAGCTGCACATTGAAACTTAAGCTCTAATTACTGCCTCCCAAAGTCAAATATTTGTTGCAAGCAGAGGATTAATTGGTGGGGGAGGGAGAGCCATCGCTGGCTCTCTGAGAATAACAGGAACAGATGCCGGTCCGCCTTGGGGAGAAACAGCTTTCTTCTACACATCGAAGCTTTAAATTACGAGGCTTTTACTGACGCCAACAGTTGTGGGAAGTCATCTGCTCTCATTTGCGTAATGGCTTCTGTCACTGCTGATTAGACAGAGGATGAAAGAAAAGAAATTTGACAATAGGGAAGGAATGATCATTAATCAGAAACTTGGTAAGGAGAAGAGGGGGAAATATCCTACCGACGACAGGGAGTAGCCACCCTTGTGCTCCACCCGGCCATGCCAGGTTCTCAGGGTGGAGAGGGGACTTTTGAACAACCTGTTTAGGACTGCTTGACCAATTGCTTGGACCGAGATGGGAGACAGGGCGTTTCCTTGCTTGCCTCTGAAAATCCAAGGGGAGATGGACTTCTTCTGTCCCCTGCAAACCACCCTTAGAAGAAAGCTGGTGACTGGGAGCCAAAGAGGAGCTGAGGCTCAGGCGAGGGAGCGATTTGACTTAAACGGAAGACAGCTTTACATCCTATGCTGTCCCCTCCCCGCATAATGTCACCTCGTAAAATGCTTTTGAAACTCACCCCAACCTCAGTTTGCTGCAAGGTAAGATGATTGGGGTGGCCCTTTGAGAGAAGCGATCCACTTTGGACATACAGCATGGCTGTCCATATCTTGGTCAGTTAGAGTTGGACTGATATTCCAGTATTTGGATTCATTCAGGGACCTTTTCAAAGTGCCAAGAGTACTGGAAAACTATGTCCAAACACTACAGGTTTTTATAGAATGGGGAGAATAAAAACATGAGGCTAAGTAAGCCATACAGTCTCTGGCGGGGGTGGCCGAACTTGCTTCATGTAAGAGCCACATAGGCTAAACGTCAGATGCTCGAGAGCCGTAAGGTGACTTCAGAGGAAGAGGTGGGTTTGGGGGAGTGGCCTGAAAGTGACATCACAGGAAGGGCTGGCGGAGCAGGATGCGACACCATCAGAAGGGGTGGAGCTTAGGGAGTGACATCATAGGATATGACACCACAAAGTGCTAGGCGTGGCCAACCTTGCTTACCGTAACAGCCACACAGAATAAACGTCCGACGTTTGAGAGCCACAAGACATGAACAAATGCTACACACACGTTTTTATTGCAAAATATGCAAATTTGCTTTTTTATTAACATTGAATTAGACTGTGTGACAGAGCTGCATGCCGCTCCGGAGCTGCAGTTCCGCCACCCCTGTCTACTGTGGTGTTACCCAGGCATTCCCTTCTGTGGAATGGGCACAAGCCCACAGGAACCTGGAAAAATAGCGGCTGGTCAAGACAGACTTCCTTTCTGCCACGTTCCCTGGTTTTTGGCTTGAACCCCACAGTGTGTGTCTGTGTTTTGCCTCTTCGAAATCCCACCTGGGAGGGTTTCACTTTGACCCGCAGAGAAAATGGGTTTGCAGTCCCAGCTGCACTGTTTGCATCTCTTCTTCAGATCAAGGTGCACAGCTTTTAAAGTCCGGGCAGGTGGGTAAATGTTCATCTGCATCCTTCCTATATGTCTCCATAAAGGAAATACATCAACTCAGCCTGAAACCAGAGTAGTTTTTATGGCTCCATTCCTTGGAAATAATGTTCTTTCTGTGGTTGGGGCCACTGTTCCCTCTAAGCTGAGTTAGTGTAAGCTAGCTCACAGTTTTTTAGCCTCCGGCTCACACGTTTTTGTCTTCGCTCAGGAAGGAGGGCTCCAGAGCAAACTAATTTATGCAGTAGCCAAATCGCTCGCTCACAACTTTAATGCCAGTAGCTCACAAAGTAGAAGTTTTGCTCACAAGACTCCACAGCTTAGAGGGAACATTGGTTGGGGCTTCCCTCTGTGTTAATCAAGGTGTCCTGAAACAACTGTGTGTGTCTGTGAGGTGCTTTGGCACTTTGGCACATGGTAGGTGGACAAGAGTGGTTCAGTCTGCCACTCCGGAGGCGTGATCAGAATTGGGGAATCATGGCATTTTAAAATGGTCTCACCGGCTAATAAATTAGGCACGAGTTTGCACTTGAATAGTTTCAGTGCTGAATCAATCGCCCGCCCTTTGTGTAGAAGAAGTGTACAATAGACCTAACGATCCTTAGTGCTGACAATTTGGCCCTTACCACATGGGTTTTTCAATTCAGTGTTTCTTTAAAAGTTACTCCAAGATATTTAAATGAACTGCATTGACCAACTGGGTTACCAAGGATACTCCAATGGGAGATTTTGAGCTTTCTAATGAAGATCATTACTTTGGTCTTTGCATAGTTAACACTGAGAGCCTCTTCAATGTATTATTGCCCTAGTTGGTGTAGAAGCCTACTCAAACCAATTTTGGTCAGTGAGATTAGGACCATATCATCTGCGTATAAAAGAATTGACATTTTCTGTTGTCCCAGAGAGGGTGAAAAAAATTGCGGACCTGACTAAAACTCTGTTATGTCATTTATGTACACATTGAATAGGCTAGGGGCCAACACACATCCCTGCTTCACTCCTTTACTGATGGGGATAGTACTAGTTAGGGAACCAGAGGTTCCCACCCTTACTTGGGCAAGAGTATCCCTATGAAACTCGAAGTAGGAATAATAATCGCTTGTCAGTATTCAGTTTGGCAAGCTTTGACCACAAGCGGGATCTATTGATGGAGTCAAATGCGGCAGCCAAATCAACGAACGTGACATAAAGAGAAGATAGCATTTTTGTTATCAGATACCAACGAGTTTGTATCCTATAGAGTTTCCCTCTTTGTCCTAGTGGCCAGAACGATTAGAGCCAAGGTTGCACCATAGGTGCATTCTTATAATACGCAGGCCATTTTAACCTTTTATGTATGTGACTAGAAATAAGGCCCATTGTAGAAATAAATACAACAAGCTCAAGAAAGAGGCTCTGGGAGAGTGCCAAGGCCTTGGGCACTCAGCGTCAATGTGCTGTGGTGACCTCAGCAGGGTATAATGAGACTGAGTCCACCATTTTCTCCAGAGGAACTGATCTCTGCTACCTGAAGAGCAGATGTAATTTTCAGTGATCTCCAGCCCTCACCTGGAGATTGGCAACAATTGTTACCCAGGAAGAAATTGCTGGTTTGGGGGTTCTTATGACGTCTGTCCATATATTTATCCAATCACATCTTGAAGCCATCTATGCTTGTAGCCACCACCACTGTTGAAAATGAAGGACTTTATGCTGTCTCTTAGCCTCGATTTACCTAACAAAAACAACCCCCAAATCTCTCCCCCCTCAAAAGATGCCTGCCAGCTCAAAGTCCCTCAGAAGTCCTGGCAAACATGTCCCAGTGTAGGGCTGGATCTGAGCACAGCCACCTTGCCAAAGTTTAAGCAGCTCTGGGTCTCACTGAGTCAGTGCCCGGACAGGAGTTCTCTTAGGAATCCTTTGTAACTTGTCTGGAGTTCAAGGGTGGAGGAAGTATGGGTTGTTATAAATGTAACTGGAAATAATAATAATAAGGAAAAATAACAACAGTAGCAACAGATATCTCATCAGACTCCTGACCTCTTTGTAGGAATTTTTGTTCCTTGGGTACCAAGCTGGGGACACATTGGTACCATCCAGTGGGAATTACTAAAGGGGACTGAAAGCAAATCAGCCAGTATCATAAAACCCCTGCATAAATCTATGGTGTGGCCTTATTTGGAATACTGTGCACCATTCTAGATTGGTAGCCATGTTAGTCTGTAGCAGTAGAAAAGAGTAAGAGTCCAGTAGCACCTTGAAGACTAACAAAAATTTAGGGTAGGGTATAAGATTTCATGAGTATCTGAAGAAGTGAGCAGTGACTCATGAAAGCTCCTGCACTACCACAAATTTTGTTAGTCTTTAAGGTGCTACTGGACTCTTACTCTTTTTAATTGTGCAAATTTCTGGTCACTGCACCTCAAAAAAGATACTATAGCATTGGAAAAAGAGCAGAAAAGGGCAACTAAAATGATTAAGGTGATGGAACACTTTCCCTATGAAGGAAGGTTAAAGAGGTTAGGGCTCTTGAGCTTCGAGAAATGATGAATGAGGGGTGAGATGATCGAGGTTTATAGCATTATGCAAGGGATAGAGAAAGTAGAGAGAGAAGGACTTTTCTCCCTTTTTCACAGTACAAGAACTTGTGGGCACTCAATGGAATTAATGAGCAGAAGGCTTAGAACAGATCAAAGGAAGTGCTTCTTCACCCAAAGAATAACACGTGGAATTCACTGCCGCAGGAAGTTGTTGATAGGATTTTGTTTAGTTAGCAGAGTGCTCAAGGCACAGAAGTACAGCTAAGCTCACCTGGTTATGTGTGTACTGGTCAGAAACAAAGTTACACTCGGAACCTCTTTATCGGTATCAACAGAAGTATAGTGTCCAGATCAGGAGATGTGATGGTACCACTTTGCTCTGGTTAGACCTCACCTAGAGTATCGTGTTCAGTTTTGGGCACCACAATTTTAGAAGGATATAGACAAGCTGGAATGTGTCCAGAGGAGAGCAACGAAGATGGTGAGGGGTCTGGAGACCAAGTCCTATGAGGAAAGGTTGAAGGAACTGGGCATGCTTAGTCTGGAGAGGAGATGACTGAGAGGTGATATAATCACCATCTTCAAGTACTTGAAGGGCTGTCATCTAGAGGATGCTGTGGAGTTGTTATCTGTTGTCCCAGAAGGTCGGACCAGAACCAACGAATTGAAATTAAATCAGAAGAGTTTTCGTCTAAACATTGGGAAGGACTTCCTGACAGAGCAAAGAGTTTTCTACTAAACTTTAGGAGGAACGTCCTGACAGAATGGTTCCTCAGTGGAACAGGCTTCCTCGGGAGGTGATGGGTTCTCCTTCTTTGGAGATTTTCAAACAGAGGCTGGATGGTCATCTGACAGCGGATTCTGTGAACTTAGGCCGATCATGAGGGGGAGGGTAAGAAGGATTGTCTCAGTGCCTAGTTCTTTTGGCCCTTTTTTACACGCCCAGGGAAATGCCGATTGCCACTTAGGGGTCAGGAAGCAATCCTGGAGGGTTTTTTGTCATCTTCTGGGTGTGGAACAGTGGGTGTGTGGAGGGGGTTGGACTAGATGACCCTGGAGGTCCCTTCCAACTCTACGATTCTATAATCTTTGTAAAGCTAATATGACTCCTTTATTGTAAGGAACTCCATTCTAGGCAGGATAGAGTAGAGCTAGGATTCTAATCTAGTCTAGCTAACTAGGATGGTTAGTGACACAGAAGGCATGTCCTGTTCTCCTGCTGCCGAGATCGAGAAGGCTGGCATAGTGTGGAGAGGTGTTAGACTGGAAGGAAGGAAGTTTCCTTGAGAGCAGCAGAGTAAAGGATAGGATAATCAGCATCCTGGTCTCTCTGTCCGTCTGACTGCCTTATAAACCCCCTCTGAAATCTGAGGCCACACTCGACTAGGGGTTTCTAGTGGTCAGAGCTTCCCCGGGAGCTTCCGGGGCGCTTTTTGCACATTGGGCAGGTTTGGCATGAGTCCACGTATTGGGAGACATCCCGCCTCATATATGGCCACCAAAACTGTCTCTGAAGGAGGTGCAATGTCTTAAAAAACCCATAATGTCCTGCAAGTTTAGACTCGTGCCCCAGGTGGAAGATGTCCCACAAACAGCCTGTCACCTTTAAACCAATGCCTGTTATCGTGCAAAGTCCACCCATCAGGGTATGGAAGTGGAACTTGATTTACCTAAAAGTCTAAAAGGAATTCGCCCCATCTTTCATTTCAGTCTACTCAAACGAGATCCAGAATCCTCCTCTGTGAATGGTGAACCCCACCATGAAGTTGCTCAGATTTTGGACTCCAAAATTTGCAGAGGGGTGTTGTTTTATTTGATTCAATTGAAAGATTTTGACCCCTCTCAGAACGAATGGGTTCACGAATGCCATGTCAATGCCCACCGTTTCATGCGTGCTTTTCACAAGAAGTTCCCAGAGAAGCTGGAGAGGGGGGCCTTGGGGGGGCAGGATGTCAGCTCACTGCCATAGGGTCTGGTATGGGGGGTAGTGGCACTGCTTGGAATGTTTTCATTTCTGTTCTCTGGCTGTGTGGGTGATGCTCCGTTATCTAAATGTTTTATGTGCCTGAACTTGGTTCCTAGCTGTAACATCTTCTCTGGGAACGAGGAGCCCCTTCTTACTCATTGATTGGTTCAATCACCCCTTTGAACCCTGTATATCTATTCACCCTGCGCTTTATGCTTTAGTCTTCACACAGAACCTGAAGTAGAGATGCCCTGCCAATACTGTATCAATAGACTTTCCTTCTGAAGAAGCGAGCTGTTGAGTCTGATTGTTGCAGGAGTCTGACAACTGTGTGACATAGAGTATTGGACTGGATGGGTCATTGGCTTGATCCAACATGGCTTCTCTTATGTTCATATGTTCCATATCAACTTCAGTGAAGCCTTCTGAATAGGCCCTGTTGTTCATTTCAAAACTGCCAAGCTCTGTTTTCTTCAGCTACAGCCTCAGACTATTTAATTTCAGACCCTGAATCTGCCCATTTCTTCAGAAGATTGTCTTGTCTTTGGGGCAGCAGGTTGAAGGGCACACTTTGTCATTGGTGCCTTCAAACAGCTGATGATAAGCTCGCCCCTTTCAAATGGCGGTAACCATGCAGGATTTCCCATAACACATATTTCAACTTTCCCAGCTGAATACAGACTTCTTGTAAAGCCTGGGAGGGCGGGATAAAAATCTAATAAATAAATAATACACAATATAGTCTTCAAACCAGTGCAGCCTTTTTGCCTTTGGAGTTTTGCTTGGAAATGCTACTGTTGTGTCCGTTGACCATCACCAGGGGCCAGCGAATACCCCAGAGCTTGACACTGGTAAAACAATGGGGTCTAGGCTCCTAGTCTCACCACTGGGGGAACCAATGTGACCATGGCGGGAGATTTAAACCCACCAACGGGACCTAGGTGTGTATATAGTTGGCCAGCCGGCCGTTAGTCTTTGTCTTGTTGTGTACCAGTAAACCATGCTGATCACTACATCAGGCTCAGTGGTTCCTTCATGCGTTAAACCCACTACACTTCAGCTACCCTTCCCCTGAGAGAACCCATTCCTCCCTGATATTCCATAGGTTCAGGGCTGCTAGAGGAGAAAGATATAGGTTGAATTATTTGTAGATGTTGCTGTTGTAGGTTGGACCCTCATGAATCTGTCCTGCTGGCTCAGCAGGATGAACAGGAACACAGAAGGTTGCCAGATAAAAATCCATATTTAGGATTTGTGCTGGAGGCAGCTCACCAGCTCTGTTTCTGTGTTTGGGTAGATGCCGGCTAGGATGTCAAGGGCCATGGTGTGCCTATTAGAAGTGACCGCCTCCCCAGGTTCTGTTTTTCCGTTTGGCACTGGAGCCATCTCCTCGTGACATGGAGACCCTGCCCACTGTCTCCCTGGACTCAAACAACTAGGAATCTCCTTCTGCCCTTTAGGACTGCCAACTTTTTATTGACCTCCGACATAAGGGACTGTTGACGATGGATGGGGCGCACCTTACAAAGAATGGGAGGAATGTCTTTGCTGGAAGACTTGCGAACCTGATCAGGAGGGCTTTAAACTGAAGACATCGGAGGTGGGAAGAAAAAGCCTGAGGTTGTGCGGCATCCCCAACACTAAGTGACCAGAGAATAAATAAACGGGAGAGAGGTGAGTTCAGTAATTTTCAGCTAAATTCGAAGGGACCTAGGTCAGGAAAAGATGTCTGTAATCTGCAATGTCTTTATACTAATGCACAGAGTATGGGAAATAAACAGGAGGAACTTGAACTTCAAATAGTGGAAAGTAAGTATGATCTGATAGGTATCACTGAGACTTGGTGGGATGAGTCTCATATATGGAGCACAGCGATCGAAGGTTATACCTTGTTCAAATGGAACAGAATAAACAAAAAAGGAGGCGGGGTGGCACTATATGTCAAGAATGAATGCGCTTGCACTGAAATTCAGGATTTTGAGAGTTGCCCTGTCGAAATTGTGTGGGTAAGGATACAGCAAGGGAAAAAAGAAGAGGATATTGTTTGTGGGGGTATACTACAGACCTCCAAACCAAGCGAACTGGATAATGCATTTGTACAACAGCTTGCTAAACTTTCACAGAGACAGGATGTAGTGGTTATGGGAGATTTCAACTATCCAGATATTTGCTGGAAATCTAACTCTGCTAGACATGGGACATCCCACAGATTCTTGAATAGTCTTGTGGACAACTTCATCTCTCAGAAGGTGGAGGTGGGAAACAGAGGATCTGCCAACCCCAATTTAATCCTGACTAACAGGGAAGAACTGGTTGATGAAGTGAACGCTGTGGGATCCTTGGGGAACAGTGACCATGTCAGCTTGGAATTTGACATAGGGAAGGATGTGAAACCAGGACATAGTAGGACTCGTATCCTGGACTTCAGGAAAGCTGATTTAAAAAAACTCAGAGAAATATTAGGTAGGATCCCATGGCTGGAAATGCTGAGGGGTAAA
>NW_015165875.1:46268-51315 GCF_001447785.1 Gekko japonicus | reverse complement strand
GTTCTGTCATAGCCAAGAGGTCTGGGATTGGCTATTGTAATTCTCTGGGAGGGCTTGGAAACTGGAGGGCAATTTGAGATCTAGTGACTAACTGAATCAAGACACCTGGGCTAAGGGTATTCGTATGTAGATAGATGACTCATGTCCATGCAGCCAGGTTGAATAGGGTCTTTGTGAGTACGTGCTGTCCGTTGGTGCGAGGGGGAGGGGGCCCCCAGGAGGTAAGTTACCATGCGGTTGTTCTGAAATGGCGTTTGCTTCTTTCTGTGACCATGTGCTTGGAACGAAATGGAGTCTGCTGCTGAATAGCACCCATAAGAGGAAACAGTGCCTCTGGTATGTATCCTATTGGGAGCTCACAGCGTGTCTGTTTCTGGCACAATCCGTTGTTGGCACACTTCATCAGGTACAGCGATGGCACACTTCATCAGGTACAGTAACTCAGTTCATAAAAACACCATGGCAGGCGGGCAGGCTTACAAATGGTAGATGAATTCATTTCTTTTCTTTTTTTATAATTTTATTATATTTAACTAACAGACAAACAAACATAAATGAGAGTATTAATAACATCATATCTCTTAAATCATCTCATACATATGCATCTACTTACAAAATTCCCACCTTCCATAATTTTTACAAACCTATATTTAATAAGCCAGTATTTTATCTAACTAATTCTATCATTCTAACTCTAAATATACCTTAAAATTCAAAAATTAAAAATAGATCTACAATTTTGCATGTCTATTGATTAACAAAACATATTTCCTTCTATTCATACATTGAGCATTCTATAGTAGTCTTCTAAAAATATGTTTAACTATTAGCTAAGTTTATAGCATTCCCCCAACTTCATAGTCACAAACTTTATTTTTCTATATTCTAAATTGGATAACATAACTAGTCTACCTTTTATGCCACATTATACTCTTTCACATTTTTGCGATAATCAGGGGTCGATTGGCCCTGGAGTGCACTGGAGCAGGGCTCCAGGAGTGAGGAGCTCAGGGGCGGGCACATTACCAAGCCCCGCCCCCTTCCTGCCATCGCCGTGTTTCTCAGCCCGGCACCGGAGCGCTGCGGCCTGGGGGAGGCCAGAAGAGGGTCCCCTGCCACCTCCCCAGGGCTGCACCAGAGCGCTGCAGCCTGCGGGAGGCCAAAAGGGCCCCCTGCCACCTCCCTGGGCCCACACCAGAGCACTGCGGCCCGTGGGAGGCCAGAAGAGCCCCCCGCCACCTGCCTGTGCCCATGCTGGAGTGCTGTGGCTCGCGGGAGGCCAGAAGAGGCTCCTTCTTCTTTCCTTCGCTTTCTTTCTTTCCCGCTTTCCCTCCTTTTCTTCTCTTTCCTTCCCTCCTTTCCTTCTCTCTCTTTCTTTATTTTCCTCCTTCTTTTCTTCTTTCTTTCCCTCCTTTCGTTCTCTATTTTTCATCTTTCCCTTCATCTTTCCTTCTTTCTTTTCCTCTTTCCTTCTCTCTTTTTATTCCCTCTTTCCTTCCTTCTTTCCTTCTCTTTCTCTTGCTCTTTCCTTCCTTCGTTGCTTCTCTCTACTCTCTCTCTCTTTCCTCGTTCTGCGACGCAACTCTAGTGAGAAGGGGTTTAAACTTTAAACCCCTTCTCTCTTCACTCCCCCCCCAGGCCGGCTGAGGAAGGGGAGGCTTTTGAAGATGCCTTCCCCCCCTTTTGCTTCCCCTTCTGACATCACTTTCAGTAATGTTAGGGGGCGTTACATGTGCTAATGAGCTATTATGCTAATAGCCTAGTAGCTCATTAGCATACCATATGCTAATGAGCTCCTGCAGCTCTTTTTCTATGAAATGACCCCTGGTGATAATCTATCATTTAAAAGAGTTTTCTATACCTACCTATATTCCCTATGTATCCTTTCCCAATTCTAAAACCTCCTGGGATCCTTAAACCAATCTTTTAAATATCTTTGATACTTTTCAATATAATTCTCTAGCCTGTCTCAGTTGAATACAGATTCATAATTATTCTATTATACCATCTATTATAAAGCTTCTTAAATTACTACAATTAATATAAAACAAGACATTCAGTGGGATTCAGTGGTTACTTAGTTACATAAACTTAAGGATTCCCTAGCCAGAATGGGCCTGGCGGGAGCTGGTCCATGGGGTCGCAAAGAGTCGGACTCGACTGTGCGACTGAACAACAACAACAACAAAAGCCAGAATGAAAAGCTTATTTAAGAATTAATAAATAAATAAAATATAAAACAAGACATTCAATGGGATTCAGTGGTTACTTAGTTACATATGCTTAAGGATTCCCTAGCCAGAATGAAAAGCTTATTTAAGAATTAATGTAAATCAGGAAGTCCAATGATAGTCAATGTTATTCAGTTACATATAAACAGACATTCCCTTAACCAGTCTTAGTTATAAATCTTAATTTTTTTCTTCATTTTGTAACGTCTCATCTTTAGTAAAGTCATAATTCTGTGCCTCTTCCCCTTAAAGGTAGAAAGGGATTTCTTTTAAGCATCTCCAACTGTAATAGATTTTTACGATGGTTAAGGATTCCATAAGTTCTTTTTCATCTATTCTCTGGGGTGATTTCCCTTTTGTAGGTTTTAGGAATCCAGTCTTGGGCAGACTTCCAATAAATTTGTTATACTCATTGTGAGCTAAGTCAGCTTGATTGTAGTGTTGCTTTAGGTCTTGGCCAGTTTGATGTTTAACTTCCATTTCTTTGTGTGTTAAGTCATCTTGATAGAAGTGTTGTTCTTCCTGTTGGACTAGTTTTTGCTGAGATGTCTTTGTATTACTCGTAGCTTGACTTGGTATAATGTCTTTCTTATCCAGTGTTGCCTCTAAAGCCTTTTGAAGTCCCAAAGTGACTGCCTCAACAACTAAAGCTTGAAGTTTGTTCCATGACAGCTGCTGCAAGGTGGTTTCTGTGAAGCTATCTTTGCAGGCAGCCACTGGCATTTTTTCTCATGTATCTTGTTCACCCATTTTAATATGCTAGCAAAATCTCAGTTCAGTCAAACTACATCCACAATCCCTTCAGTGCTTGGCACAATCAACCGAAAGTCGCTCTCAGTGAAGTAATAACAACCAAGAATCTTTCAACAGAGTTCTGGTATTTGGTAACTTTAGACATAATAAACTGCTCTGTTCTCAACACTATAGCATGATGTCATCAAAAGTTGCCAGAAGAATAGCCGATTCAACTCTAAGTATCTTTCTTACTTTTTATTCTTGAAAAGCATTTTGTAATCCTTCTATACAGGTGTCCGATGCTCCACGCATTCAGATGAACACACGTGTATAAAGCAGTAGTGTTTATTAAAGCAATGAAGAAGCTGGAACACTAGGAGTGTTTAGAATGACACAATAGTGCAGAGCACAGAATAATAAACGGATTCATACAAAGACATAACCAATCAGTAAACCTGGAGTTGACACCCATTGTCTGAACCTTCCACATGCAAATTGCTTTTACCGTCAACTGAAATGAATGTGCTGTTGCATCCTGTTTTAGGGAGTCCTGTACAGGAGAGATTCCATAGGCATCATACCACAGCCAAGCAATTAGTAAGGTAAAGGTTCCCTTGCTCGAAAGCCAGTCGAGTCCGACTCTAGGGTTGCGGTGCTCATCTCCGTTTCCAAGCCAAAGAGCCAGCGCTGTCTGAAGACATATCTGCGGTTGTGTGGCTGGCATGACTAAACACCAAGGCACACGGAACGCTTTTACCTTCCCACCGAAGTGGTACCTATTTATCTACTTGCAATTTATTGCTTTCGAACTGCTAGGTTGGCAGGAGCTGGAACTAGAGACGGGAGCTCACTCAGTCATGCGGCACACTCGGGTCTCGAACTGCTGAACTACCGACCTTCCACAGCCTGCAGTTCAGCGTCTTAACCACTTGAGCCACCGCAGCTCCTTCACTTAGTACTGAAGACCAATTTGGCAAAATGCCTTCCAGCACAAATTTAGAACCTGCCCCCCCCCAATGTATATCTCTTTTTGGGGAGAAAGAAAAAGAGAGAGAAGGGGTTGTATCCAGAAGATCCATTGCTCAAGCACAGATACTTTCCTCTGGTGTTCCCAGGACACTGTTCCCAGGAGGAAGACGTGAGGGGAAGAAAACGACTCCGGAAGAAAGTGACTCCGGTAGTCAAATCAGTCTGCAGGAGCCCATCCAAAGAATTGCACATGGCAGGTACTGGGCAAGACTTAAGCGTTTAGACCCTGGAATGCTCTGGACACCCTGACCTGGTTGGCCCAGGCTATAGCCCGGTCTCATCAGCTCTTGGAAGCTCAGCAGGGTCGGCTCCAAGGCTCCCTCTAAGCTCTGGAGTCTTGTGAGCAAAAATACTACTCTGTGAGCTGCTGGCATTAAAGTTGTGAGCGAGCAATTCGGCTACTGCATAAATGAGTTTCCTTTGGAGCCCTTCTTCCTGAGCGAAGACAAAAATGTGTGAGCCGGAGGCTAAAAAAACTGTGAGCTGGCTCACACTAACTCAGCTTAGATGGGACACTGGTTGGCTCTGGTTAGTATTTGGATGGGAGACCAGCAAGGAATTCCAGGGTCGCTATGCAGAGGCAGGCAATGTCAAACCACCTCTGTTCCTCTCTTGCTCTGAAAATCCCATGAGGGGTTTCCCATAAGATGGCAACACTTTCTGCCACCACCATGCTGTGGACAGGCATCTCCCTAGAAGAAAAGGAGGCAGGAGACGGTGTGGGACACAGGTTCCCGTGCAGCAATCACTGGGTCTGGGCTAAACCATGGCAGATTGCAAAGAAACCAGAAGTGTGTGTGTGTGTGGCCTCGATAAAGACTGTGCAGAAGAGGTGGTGCTAGTAATCTGAAGCTACTGTCTTTATTATTGTTATTAATAATATCTCCCTTATATATAAAAGCCGAATGGTGGTGGCACTTCTCTAGAACATTCCACGCGCTCTGGAATTGGTTGGAAGCCTGGTGTGTCACTCAGAATCTGTCCCTATCCACTGGCTGCATTGCTTGAGTCTCGCCTCCAACGTTCTAAACAGTTTGCTGTTCCTTCCCCCC